>NW_003519403.1:24237-99311 GCF_000190715.1 Dictyostelium purpureum
TGTACTATGTGTATACATCTCTCTATTTTTATTTTTATTATTGGCTACGTATATATAAACATATAATGACAACAACCTAAATAAAAAAAATAACCCAAAAATAATAAAAACAATGAGTAATTTGGGGTGGGGTTTTCCTATCGATTTATTTTATAAAATATTGTATAAACAACCCACAAAAAAAAAAAAAAAAATATATTATATATAATAATAATGATGATTAATTAAATAATTACCTAAAACAAAATTACGAGTTTTAAAAAAAAAAAAAAAATTAAATTAAAAAAAAAAAACAAATAAATAAATAAATATATATATATATATAAATAATAGTAATTAAATTATATATTTATTGTTATTTAATTTAGATAACTTAAAATTTAAATAATTTTTCTTTTGTAAAAAAAATAATAAAAAAAAAAATAAAAAAAAAAAGAAATAAAAAAAAAAATAAAAAAAATTATAAATTAAATTCATAACATTATATCACTGTGGTTCTAAGTCGCATCATTATTGTTTTTTTGTTAAAAGTGAAAAATTATTTTTTTTTATTATTTTTTTTTAATTTTTTTTTTTTAAAATTTAAATTTTTAAATGCTCATTTATGCAAAAATTAATAATTTTAAATATTGAATAAATAAGGAGTAATATAAATTAAATTCCACACACAAACACACACACACACAATCACATTTTTACTTTTTTTTTTTTAATATAAATTGTTAATTGATTTATAATGACCCCATGTTGCGCTATTTCTAATTAATTTAAAAGTAATAAATGTAAATTTTTTTTTGAAAATTAATTTATAAATATTTGGTGTGGAAAAAAAAATTTGATCCTATTTGTTTTTTTTTTTTTTTTAAAATGTAATTTTTCTTTTTATTTAAATCTTGGAAAAATAATAAAATGTGGATAATTTAATATTTTTTCATAAATTCTTCAATTTCTTCACATGTTCTTGGTAAATCTTTTGAAAGATTTTCACAACCATTTTCAGTTACTAAAACATCATCTTCGATACGAACACCACCAATATTAACATACTTTTGTAATTCTTGTTGATTAAAGAATTGAACTTTGATTGGATCGGCTAAGGCTTGAGTTAAGAGATGTTTAATGAAATAACAACCTGGTTCGACGGTGATGACCATGTTGGCTTTAAGATCACGAGTGGTTCTGAGTGAGTTTGTTTTTGGTTTGCAATCACCGACAAAACCACCAACATCGTGAGTATTGAGACCAAGGAAATGACCTAAACCATGTGGGAAAAATACAGAGCCAATACCATTTTTAACTAAATCGAGTAAGTCACCTTTGAGGATATTTGCTTTTAAGAGAGCTTCTAAAATACAACGTTCGGCTAATTTGTGCATATCGATCCAATTGACACCTGGTCTCATTGCTTGGATGACGGCTACGGATGCATCTAATACAGCATTATAGATAACACGTTGCTCTGGAGAGAATTTACCGGTGGCTGGGAATGAACAGGTGATATCGGCGGTGTATGAATGATATTCGGCACCCATATCAAAGAGACAGAAGCCATGTTCGCTGATGGTTGATGCATTTGGTTCACCAGCGTGACCATAGTGAAGTACGGCAGAGTTTTTATTGGCAGCACAAATACAGGTGTAACCTACATTTCTACAACCCCAGTTTTTATATGCATGATGAACGAATTCACTTTCACATTCATATTCTTTCATTCCTACTTTAACAGTACGCATGACGTGTTTGTGAGCAGATACTGATGCGTCGACTGCATAACGAATAACTTCGACTTCTTTTGGAGTTTTAATGACTCTGCATTCAGCAATCTCTGGGAAAAGAACGCTATTGTTTACTTTGAAGTTTTCTTTCATACCTGGGAATTCTGGTTCTTTGAATGTTGCTCCACTATCGGTATTCAAACCTAAAATGGTGTAAAGAGTTGATGCATTATTGCCCTTGAGGTAATCTTGTAAATCTTCAGTATAGATGACATGATCTACTAAAAAGATGGATTTATAATATTCCTTGCTGTGAATTTCACCCATCCATGTGGCATAGTCTGCTGGTAACTTTGGAATGGCTAAAACAGAGGTTGCTTTATCATCCAATCCAACTAAACCATAACAACCTGGAATTTCACATCCAAATGTCCAAAAGAAGTATCTTTCTTGTTTGAATAATGGTTCGTGGTCAGTATCATATGACATTTCATCTTTACCACCTTCTAATAAAATAAATGAATTCTTTTCAATTGTATCTTTATCTATAAAATAATAATAATCTATTAGTATTTTTAAAAATAATGTAGGTATTATTGAAAAAAAGTTAAACTTACGATTGGTTAACATTCTTGATACTAATCTTTCTCTGTTTTCTTTATGGAGTACTAATGGTACTTTTAAAGTATCATTACCTAACCAATAGTAACCTGGAGAGTATTGACTGTCATGATGTGTTTTTTCGCAGCAATCATCCTTGCCTTCATTTCTTTTGTGAACCATTTTTTTTTCTGTTGTAATTATTAAATTAAATAATTTTGAAAAAAATGAAAAAAAAAAGAAAATTTTAAAAATTAATTCAAATTGGAAAAAAAATTTAAAAAAAAAATTAAAACAAAAATAATTTTTTAAATAAAAAAAAAAAGTTTTATTACTTTTTCATTATTATCATAATAATCTCTTGGTTTTTCGTAATCCAAAAGATTTTTTTTTAGGTTTTTTTTAGTTTCAGTTTTTTTTTTAATTTTTTTTTTTTTTTTTTTTTTTTTTTTTTTAAATTATTATTTTATTTCTATAAAACTAAATGTATGATTATGTTTATTTACCTATAAATATATGTTTTGAGATATAATTAATTGTTAAAATAATAACATCTCAAAAAAAAATAAAAATAAAAGGGGTTTGATTATCATAACAACCTTCTTTTATGCAATAAAAAAAGTTATTAATATTACATATTTTTTAAATTTAAAATTTTTTTTTTTGTTTTTTATATATTTTACTTAAATTTTGATAACAATGTTTATTATTAAAAGAAAGCTTCACCTCCGTGGAATGAGAGAAATTTAAGCAAAAAGAGATTGTAACATTAAATTAATAAAAAATAAAACTAGTGTGTAAAAAAAAGCCTCTAAATTTTAAGAAAATAATAAAAAATACAGTTGTTTCACTTTCTCCTGGTGCTTGGCCTAATGACAAATAAACCCCGAAAATAGGGAATATAAATAAAGTTGAGACTTGGTAAATTCCGATATGGGATTTAAATAAACTAGCCTAAAACAAGGCTTTACTTGTAGTACTATGTTTTGGAAATATTTACTATTGGGCTACTCTTTATGGTTTGGATGGGAGGATTGGGATTTTTGGTTTAGAATAAATTATTATTTTAAAAATAATAAATTAATAAAAGATAATAATAATAATAATAATAATAATAACTCGGTATACTATATAATAATAGTATATGAATTAAATCCAATAACTAAATAATGAAGAGCAAATCCAAAAAAATATAAATTATTCCATTTAAATAACCACAACAGGCAAGATATTATTTTAAACCCCCAATATATAAAAAAAATTTTATTATTTTAAAATTAAAATAATAAAATTTTATTTTTTTCAAACTATTATTCAAGATATTATTGAAGATTTAACAGAGTTTAAAATATAAAATCAAACAAAATTTTTAACTCTATGAAACAAATGTATTGATTAGAAACCATTAAAAAAGATATTGAAAATCGACTTCAAAAATACCAACCGCCCAAAAATATTTAAATAAAATTAGTAAATGATTAATAAAACATTTTGGGGAAAAAAAAAATAAAAAAAAAAATGTTACCCATTTTTTTTATTATTTTTTATTATAATATATAAATTTAAATAAAATTTTATCCAAATAAAAAAAAACTAATGATTATTGTAGGTCTAAAACTATAATTTTATAATAAGAAGAATTTTGAATTAGATTCCAAATTGGAAGGAATAATAAAATTTTATCACTATTTTTTTTGAACTGGCGTGATTGCGCAAAAAAAAAAAAAAAAAATTTTTATTTAAATTTTTTTTTTATTAATTTTTTTTTCGAAAAAAAATTGATTATTTTTTTTTTTTAAAAATTTTTTTTTTTTTTTTTTTTTGTTCACTAAATTATTAATCGTGTCTATAGAAATAATAACCAAATACAAATAATAATAAATTGTATTTTTATTTTATTTTTTTTTTTAATTTCCAATCAAATCAAATATTTTCTTTAAATTAGATTTTCAATTTTGTGTCAAACCAAAAGAAATTTAATTTTAGAAAATTAATTTTAAAAAAAAAAAAAAAAATTATTATTTATATAAATAAAAAATGAAAACATCAACCAAATTCATTCTTGTATTTGTTTTATTAGCTGCTGTTGCAGTCTTTGTTTCAGAAGCTACTGCTAAAGTTAATACCCAAACTACTCAAACTGCTCAAGTTAAATGTTCAGGTTTACAATGCACTACTCAAAAATTAATTGCTGCTGGTAAGTAATCAATCTTCAATACCAAAAAAAAAAAAAAAAAAAAAGTTTTAAAAAAAAAAAAAAAAAAAAAAGATATTTACAATTGAATATTTAATAGAAATTTCAATTATACAATTCCATTTATCTTTATTTTCTTTCATAACCAATCGAAAATTATATATTTTTATTTTTTTTAAATATTAATATAAATTTTTTTTTTTTTTTTTAAATCGCACAGTTAGCAAATTTACATTAAAACAAGTTTTAATTGGTGTTGTCGTTGTTTTAGCTACTATTGCTTTACAACAACAATATACTATTAATCAAAAAAAAGGTAGTATCCCAGGCCCAAGTTTTGTTCCACCATTCTTTGGTATGCTTTTCCAATTGATTTTCACTCCATTCTCATTTTATGAAAAACAAGAAAAATATGGAGCAGTTTCATGGACTTCAATTTTAAATAAATTTGTTCTTTTCGTTACTGATGCCGAGATCAATCGTCAAGTTTTCAAAGAAGAAAATGCCAAATTATTCCTTTCACTTGGTGCTAAAAAGATTTTAACTGAAAAAGCTATTCCATTCATTGAAGGTGCTGCCCACAAACAATTACGTAAACAATTATTACCATTATTCACTATTCGTGCTCTTTCATCATATCTCCCAATTCAAGAAAAAATCGCCACTGAACACATCAATCAATGGATCAAAGAAGGCAAAGATATCAATGCCCGTAATGTATGTCGTGATCTCAATATGGCCGTTTCAACTGGTGTCTTTGTAGGTAATAACACTCCAGTCGAAATTCGTGAAGAAATTGCTAAAAACTTTTTCTTAATGAATGAAGGTTTCCTCTGTCTCCCAATCGATTTACCAGGTACCACTCTCCGTAAAGCCATTAATGCTCGTGTCCGTTTAGTTGAACTTTTCACTATTATCATTGAAAACTCACGTAAAAGAATGTCAGCTGGTGAAGAATGCCAATCACTTATTGATTTATGGGTCGAACATTTCCTTAACTGCCCAGAAGAAGAACGTGACGAACTTTCAAACGATACTATTATTTTCACTCTTTTAAGTTTCATGTTTGCCTCACAAGATGCTCTTACTTCATCATTAGTTTGGACTATCCACTTAATGGCCAACCACCCAGATGTTCTCGCCAGAGTTAGAGCCGAACAAAAAGCTCTTCGTAAGACTGATGAACCATTAAACTTAGATACCATGAGACAAGCCAACTACACTCGTATGGTCGTCAATGAAATCCTCCGTTTCCGTCCACCAGCTGTTATGGTTCCACATGAAAATATTGAAGATATCGTCATTGGTGACAATGTATTTGTTCCAAAAGGTACTATGATCCTTCCATCCATCTGGTCATCTCACTTCCAAGAAGGTGGTTTCAAGAACCCACAAAATTTCGACCCAGAACGTTTCAACGCTGAACGTAAAGAAGAAATTACCTGTGCTAAAAATTATTTAGTTTTCGGTGCTGGTCCACATTTCTGTATTGGTAAAGAATTAGCTAAAAATCAAATCGAAGTCTTTTTAACCAAATTAGCCATGTCTGCTGAATGGGAACACAACAAAACTCCAGGTGGTGATGAAATCATTTTTGGTCCAACTATCTTCCCAAAAGATGGTTGCAATGCCAGCATCAGAGGTAAAGATTACTTCAAATGTTAAATTACATAATTATAGAAACACAACACATTCTATTTAATTTAGAAAGTTATTTAGAAATCTAAAATATTTAATTTTCTAAAAAATAAAAAATAAAAAATAAATATAAAAAAAAATAAAAAAAAAATTAAATTTTTTTTAAAAACTACAAAAAAAACAAACTATAATACATAGATCATATATTTTATTTTATTTTATTTTATTTTATTTTATTTTATTTTATTTTATTTTATTTTATTTTATTTTATTTTATTTTATTTTATTCGTTTGTTTTTGAAATTTCACTGTTATAACTTTTTAATCTTACATCAACTTTTTTAATGAATCTAGATTCTTTTTTCTTTAGTTGTATTGAATAAATAATAGCCACAGAAACTATGCATACAAAAGCAACACAACCAATCACAATCCCAACAATTTTGATCGTTGATAGTTTTGAATCCTTTGAGCTGCAATTAGAGTTTGATAATGAGGATGCTGAATCACTGTTTACTAACACCGAGAAATCTGGATCGATAATTGAGTAATGCTCAAACCAAGGCATTTTTATACCAATATAAGTTTGAATTTGATTAGGGCTTTCGACAGCATTCATTTCAGAATCTAATAATTGGTTTTCTAATAAAAAGATATTTGAAGCATCATCGGTTATACATCTCTTGATAAATCTACCATATAATGATTTATTTTCGATCTGAATTTTTAAATAGTTTGAATTGTCACCTGAAGTAGTGTCACCAAATTCTTTTGCTGAACATGTATCTTGTATTTTATTGGATAAAAAGGATGCTTGCATAATTAGTTGTAAGCTATTTAAAGAGCTTTCAAAAGGAAAGTTTTGAATTTCGATTGTATATTTAATTGATGAAGGATTCATTTTTAAATTTTGATTCGCAAACTCTACTATGGTTTCATTTTCATACCATTTTAGTGTTACTGTAACGTTTGTAGTTTGTGTGCTTGAAACTGAAATTGTTGTATGGTATTGGTTGGTGAAAGAGTCAATTGATTTAAATGTCCATTTTTCAAATCTAAATGTTTTACCTTCCACTGGGGTATTATTTATTGAAATTTCCCTAAGTGATACTAAGGAAATTAAAGATTTGTAAAAAATTGTTGTGGTATTAGTTTCCCCACTATTGCCGCCATCAGTAATTGGTATTTCGATAGTTGGATCAGTATTGTTTACTTTTGGAGGTGGAATAATAATAACTTGTGATAAACAGTCGATGCCAATCCAAGGTGAGTTACATACACATCCTTGATTTTCGATACAGGTTCCATGATCTGCACCACCGCATAATGGTGAGCCTAGGCACCTTTGTGGCTTGTTAGTTGGAATTGGTGTTGAGGTTGGCTTTGGATCTGAATATTTTTCATAGTATATAGGATTGACTCTGAGTGTATTGGTAGCATGTGATTTGGAAAAAGCTGTAATATCAAAGGGGCCAACAATTTCAAAATCATCTCTTGGTATTGATAAAATGGATTGACCTATGGGGACAGGGGAATATCCTCTTTTGGTACCATTTGAATAAGCTATTACAACCAAGTCTGTATCACTTAAAAGTCTACCATAGATAATAATATTTGATTTCGAATAGTAATATAATGGTTCGTAGCCTAAGAGTACCGAGTTACCCGATAAAGAGGTTGATATTATGGTGGATTTAATAAAATCTGGGTCATCATTTGAATAACCGGTATAAAAACCAGCAGTGTTAATAATACCATAAATAGAAACCAATAAAGGGTCTGGATAGCCAAAACCAACTGGAATTTCGATTTGAAATAAATAGGTTCCCTTATTCAAAGAAAAAGCTTGTATTTCAGAATCATACATAATAGTTTGCATATCTGAGGCTGTTATATAGGCTTTTGGTCGTTGTGAATACAATATGCCACTTTCATCATCTTCAGCAATAATGGTGATGTTGACAAATCTATATGAAAAAGAACCAACATCTAATTCCTGGGAAGTTATGGAAAAAGATGACATACGTGGTGGAGACTCATCACTTATAGTGGTTTTGCATACCGAGTTTGTACTTATTACAGATGGAATCGAGTCTGAAACATATCTTAGTGGATCTTTCTCTTGCTTAAAAGATTTATCAAATCTTGAATATACAGAGAACCTTTTATTCGTATCTTCTAAGTAAATATACTCAATCGTATATAGTTGGGTTTTACATGGTTTATTAACATCGATATCGAGTATAAGGTTATATTCACCATCATAGATTGTGCCTTGACCAGATGTGGTGCTTACATTTGCAGACGTAAAGTTGACAGTTAGAATGGAAGAGTCAAATGATCCGACTGCTTTAATATAACCTTTGCTAAAGCCATTACCAAAATCAATAATTTCCATTCTCCAACCAATAGTAGAACTATTATAATTTGTCGTATTTGAAAGTGATGTAATAAGTGGGCCATCGTTATCGAACCTAGTTTTTGATACTCTTAAAGGCGTAAAGGCTTCATTGGTTATCAAATTAAAGGGTGATGAGATTTGATAGGGAATTGTTTTGGGTCCAGTATTCTTTGGAACAATAAAATCACAATAAAATAGTTTTAATTGTTCACTCCATCTAATTGGTAATGGGTCAATTATACCTTCATCTAAATCTTCTTGTGAAACTGGATCCAATAAATTAAATACTAATGGATAGTCATGTGGTATGGTACTTGAGTTAAAATAAATTGTATTATAGCATTCTTTATTGAGAATATCAATGTCATTTTTTAAAATGGTCACATTTTCAATATCCACTATAAAATAATTGGTTAGTTATATGGTCGCTTTTTAGGTTTATATAATTGTTGCTTTTTTAAAATACCTACAATCTATATTTAAAACAGGCCAGTTAAAGAATACAGGATTGTCATTTGAATCTTTATAGAGTAAAGACCCCGCAGAAAGTGAAAGCACATTATTAAAAGGGTCATGGATGTTAAAAGTTTTAAGAGGATGTCCAAGATCAACAATATATTCGAATATACCGTTCTGGGTACTACCACTAACTAGACCTTCATAGCCAAGAATTATTGTTTTGGATTTTTTTGAATAGGAGAATCTATATACCATTGTGTTATCAGATGCCCCTATCCTTAACAAATAGTTAAAGCCAGAAATATGTTTTAGTTCAAACAGTGTTACTGTAGGGGGGGAATTATCTTTGAAAATTTTCTAATATTAGAACATTTAATAGTATTTAAAATGGTTTTTAAAATAAAGTATATTTACCTGTTTCAATATCTGTATTTGGATTTTGGTATTCTTTTATAGCACCTATTGGGTATTCGTTCACTTTAAATTTATTATTATCATTGTTTGTAATTGAGGGTTTTGAAAAAAATGTAGCCCTATAGCTAAATGAAGGATTTGAACCCTTTATATAGCCAAAGGGAAATTCAAATATATAACTAAAAGAATAGAATGAAATTGAAAATGGGGCATTTTGGATTTGATAAATAATGTTTGTAGTTTGAAACCATAATGATTGTGTTTTAGTTGTTGTAGGAGACATGATAAGTTGAGCATTTGGAAGTTGATTATTTTGAAATTCTAAAAGCAAAAAAGAAATAATATATAAGTAAAATAAAAAAAATTTAAAGAGGAAAATAAAATATTTACTGTTTTCACACGAAGAGGGAAAGCTTATGGTTTTCAATGTGTTTCCAGTGTTATATATTATATCGTATTGATACTGTAGATTTGCAAATTGGGTTAATGCTAAAATATAGTTGTTTGGACCAATCATTTTAAGTAAACCATACCTTGAACTAGAAGATTCTTTTAATCCCCAAGCTAGATAGGGGGATCCTTCATCTATAGTTGAGATCAGAGTTATAAGGGGTGAAAAGTTATAACCCTTTTGATTATATCCAAAATATTTATTGTTCCAAACACTGAGGGTATGATCAACTGGGGTCATATAAATTGGTTTCAAAAAAAATGAAAACGTTTTATTGGGGAAATTTACATTAATGCCAATACTAACATTAAGTAAATTTAAGGCATTACTAGCATAAATTTGAATACAGTGAATTTCTTTACTTATTTTTATTGAGCTGATAGATACATCGTTGGTTGTTGATAGATTTAAACTTTGTGTTGAATATTTTAAATTTTTAACAGATAAATAAAAATAATAACTATTATAACCGTATTGTACAGGAGCATCACCTATTGTTTTTACAGTAAGCGAATTACCATTTAATACTAGTTTTTATAAAAATAAAAATATTTTATTAATAAAAAGTGATATAAATATATTTTTATAATTAAATATATTTATCATAATATTTACTTTCACATTTTAGATTTACAGTAAAATCAGTTGAAATAACTTGGTTGTTATAATCTCTAATAGTAAATGTATATGGACTTATTTGTGATGTCGCACTTTTATTTATAAAGATTTCATAGTTTACTCTATCAATTTGATTAAATGAGAAGGCATTCTCTAAGTTTGGAGTTTGTATATTGGTTACAATAATTTTCACATTAAATTCACAAATTGAAAAACCATTGTCAGCATCACCATACCTTTCGTACACATTATTTGGGTCAACATATATTTTTACATTTTGATTTGATTGTGAGATTTGACAGTATACACCTTGAATAGAAAATAAATTAAATAATAAAAATTTTAATAAAATCAAAAAAAGAAAAAATTTCATTTTTTTTTATAATTTAAAAAAAAAGAAAAAATACATATATATATATTAATATATATTTATATTTATATATTTAATATAATTTATAAAAAAAAAAAAATTTACAATAAAAAAATCCCAAAAAAAAAAAGCTTTATATTTTTCTAATTTTTTATTTTGGGGTTATAAAAGATTCTATTGAATTTATTTTTTTTTTTTTTGTAATTTTGATTTTATTATTTTATTAATTATAAATAAAAGATAGCTCAATAAAGTTAACATGGGTTGAATAAATCATAAAATATCCACACACTTTGAGAAATGGGGAAACTTCCATTTTTTTTTTTTTTCTCAAAAATAAATATCTTTAATAATTTTTTTTTTTTTTCAAATATATCAAATAATCATCGGAGCTTGCCACATAAGTTATTTTTTAATTTTTTTTTTTTTTTGAAGACAAAAAATATATATTATTTTTATTTTTAAATTTAATCGGGGGGTAAATTGAAAATACTACTATTATTTAAACCAAAATTAAAATTACTGCTATTTAAACCATTGTTATTGTTGCTGCCATTATTATTATTTAAACTATTACTATTTACACTTTGAGCTAAGCCGCTTAATATTATATCATTTAAGTTGTAGTTATTTATATCTGTATTGTTGCTATTGGTTGGGTTTGTGATCGGATTAGAAGTTGAAATTGTATTTGGATCGGCGGTTGTGGCTATTGGGATTGTTTCATTACTGTGCTGGATATTTTCGTTTTGAGGTGAAGTAGTTTCCATTGGTTCGCTATTTATATTAATATTTTGATTGTTATTATTCATATTATTGGTATTGTTATTGTTATTGGTATTATTGGTATTATTTAGATTTATTAAATTGTTTTTTAAATTATTTATATTATCTTGATTTACTACACTCATTGGCAGAGAAATTGAAACTGCCTGTTTTACAAAATTTTTTAAATATTTAACTTTATCTTTCATTAATTGGTTTTCTTCTGTTAAATGTGATACCTTTGAAAGGGCAGTGCTATTTGAAGCCTCTAAAGTTGAAGCTTTTGATTCTAAACTACTGATATATTCCTTTTGTCTTTGTCTAAATAACTGAGCTGCTTCTCTATTTTTTAATAATCTACGATTTTTTTTATTTTCTCCATTGCCTCCATCTTCATTTTCATCGTCATCGTCATGCTCTTGGTCACTATCTGAGTATTCTTCATCAGCTAATTTTTAAAATTAAAAGTTAAATTAGTATTTTTTATTAATTAATGTTATTATTATATACATACAATAATCTAAAAGTTCTTGATTTTTTCTTTTCTTTGATTCGGTGGGGGTTTCAGGTTCGGCATTTTTTGTATTTGCTTTTGGTTTTGCACCTTTTTTCTTTGTTGGTGCAGCTGGTTTTTTAGAAAGTTCAATATCTATACCAAACTCAGCTAATTTATCTTTTTGTTTTTTATATTTTCTTGTTGGAAATTTTTGTGTTGGGGCAGCTGTGTTTGAGTTTGTATTATTATCATTGTTTGTAGCAGTGGCGCTCTGTTTTGATTTACTTCCTTTAGCTGGTGCTGGGGAAGGTTGTGCTGGTGGATTGTTGGTTACTGTTGCGCTACTATTAGCTAATTGTGTTGGTATTGGTATTTGTTGTTGTAATTGTTGTTGTTGCTGTTGAAGCAATAAATGTAATTGTTGAATTTGTTGATAGGTAAGATCTGAATTCATTTTATTGTTTCTTTTAAAAAAAAAAGTAAAAAAAAAAAAATGAATTGTTTTTATTATTATTATATAAATATAATTTTCATTAAAAATATAAATATCTTTGTATTTTTGGATTAAAAGGTTTTTTAAAACTAAACTAAAAAAAAAGAAAATAAATTTAAAAAAAAAAAAAAAATTAATTTTAATTTTTTTTATTTTATTTTTATTTTTATTTTTATTTTTTTTTTAAAATTAAAAAAATAATAATTAGGTGGGTGTATTATGTGAATTAAAATACCTTTTTTTTTATTTTTTAAAAATAGCATTTATAAATATAATTTTAATATTAATAAATGATCAAATCAAAATGATTTTTTTTTAACAAATTAATAATTTCCATTTTTATTCAAAAAAAATATAAATAAATTTTTTCATAATAAGTTGTATTTGTGTGTTGTGTGTTTGAGTGGGCAAGAAATGTGAATACATAATATTTTTTTTTTTTTAATATAATGGGGGGTTAAATATATACAACATGTTTCTAATTTCAAATTATTTATTAAATAATTATATATATTTTTTTTATTTTTTACAATTTAATTAGTATATTTTTTTTTATGTTATTATTTTCATTTCACAAAACTCCATCATTCATACTATTTTTTTCTTTAATAATAATAATATTTTTAAAAATATAGTTACAATTATAAATAATAAAAATAAAAAAACATCATATTTTTTTTTTTAAATTTTAAATCTAAAAAAAAAAATGTTAAATAATATTTATAATAATAATAAAAATAATATTAATAAAAAAAAAATATTAATAGCCATTTTATTTATATTTTTTATATTTTATTATATACTTCAAACTGAATCGTCACCATCTTATTATATCAAAGCCAGCACTAAATCAAATAGTAAGAAGGCATCATCAAAAGACTCATGGAGTGATTCACAATTAACAAGAAATATAAAGTATAATATGATGTTAAAAAATGCAACCATCGATCAAGACCTCTACAAAGTTAAATGGCACGATGAAATCAGACCCTTCAGTGATAGAGTCAGAAAGTTTAAAATGAACAACAATGGTGAATATGTAGTAAATATAGATAAGATCTATGACCATCCAGATATAGCAATTATTTCATCAAATCGTCCAAAGCACTTAAACCGTTTATTACACAACCTCATTGACAACTGTAATGCAAACATCCACAAAATCTATGTATTCGATGATGGTTCCTTAGATGTATCTTCTATTATCAAAGAGCACAACATTACAAATTATCATAGATTGTCAAAATATGTAAATACTGTACCAAAACAAGCTTCTGATGGTAAAGTTGCTGCCAAAACTAACGAAGAAAAACAATACTATATGAATTCTCATTATAAGGAAGTTTTCAGTTTTGTTTTCAATAACAAGACTTTAGACAAGGTTATTTTCTTGGAGGATGATTTAATAATGGCACCTGACTCATTACAATACTTTAAACATCTCAGTAAACTCATGGATTATGATCCATCTATCTTTTCAATCTCTGCCTGGAACGATAATGGCTTTAAATGGAATGTTGATAATCTCCAATCATCCATCGACAACAAATTTAGTTTCCGTCGTCAAGAACATTTTGGTGGTTTAGGTTTCTTAACTAGTCAAAAGGTTTACAAGAGAAAGATTGAACCAAAGTGGAAAACTGAAACCTCATTGCCTTGGGATGTCGTAATTCAAAGTGCATTTGGTAAAAGCGATTCATCTATTTATCCAGAGATCCCACGTTCTCATCATGCTCCTATATTAGAACGTGACTACAATTCATTGTTCAATGACTTGCAAGTAGGTGATGGCTGGGCAAACTATAATTTCTATTTACCAAAGAATGTATTGGTCCATACTTGGTATATCGATATCAGTAAATATTTATCATTTGAATACGATAGCGAATTAAAAGAAAAAATCCACAGATCAATTGAACTAGACTCTCTTTTATCAATTCCAATGCTTTTCTCAACAACAAATTCCTTCTTGATGTACCTTGGTTCTAAATCAAATGAAGACCCAAAATGGGACAATATAATCAGTAAGCTTCAAATGATTGGTAGAGGAAATGGTGGAGCAGTCAGAGGTATTTACAAAGGTGTCATCGAAACCACATTCCAAGGTAGAAAGCTTTTCATAGTTGGAACTTATTCACCATTCTATGACAAGAATCATCGTAAGCGTAATCCAAAAATCTTCTTCAGTGATTTCAAGGTAGATCAATTCGATTCCACTGTTGAAAGTGCCAAAGCAAATACCTATCTTTATAGAATGGAAAAAGATTTAACATTGGAAATAACCCTAGCAGAATCTGGTTTCTCCTGTAAAGATTTTTGTGAAAAACATAAAAGGGTTTGCCAAGAAACTGACATGATGATACTTACAGATCCAACAATAGTTCAAATAGAAATGGAAACTCATTGTGCAACTGTTAAGGCTGTTGACCAAAAAGATCAAAATATTTATTATCCAATCAAAGATAAAGATCGTAATTGTTTTATTACAAAAGAGTTTAGCAAATTAAGTTGTACTTCAAAACTACCAAAATCAAAAAATGATTCTTCAAGAATTTGTATCTGTAAAGATAAACAAGTTTATTAAAAAAACATTTCAAATTTCAAAATTTCAAAAAATAAATAATATATAATTTAAACAAATAATAATTTTAATTTATAAAAAATTAATTTAATTAGGTATATAAAAAAAAGAAAGAAAATAAAATATAATATGTAATGTTTATATTTCCATCAAGTTTTTTTTAAGGATGTGTATTATTAAACAAATTAAAAATATTATTAAATGATCATAACACTGATATTTCAAGTTTTGAAAAAATAATTTGATCAAGATTACTCTATTCAATGAGCCATTCTCATAATACACCCACCTTTCTAAATTTGGTAACTGAGTTGAAAATTTTCAAAACCAAATTCTCCTTAATTAATTACATTTCAGTCCCTTCTCAAATTAAACCAATTTTATATAAAATATAAAATTAAAAATTAATTGGCTTATATATTCAACCATTTTTCAAATTTAAATCAATTATTATTTATTTCAAAAAAGTGTGTGTTTTTACAATGATAAAAAATCTTTATAAAGATAATTTTTCAAAATTATTTTATTTTTTTTTAAATTTTTTATTTTTTATTTTTTTTTTAAATTTTTTTAAAATTTTTTTTTTTTTTATAATTAATAATATTATTAATTTATAATAATTATAATATTTTTTAAATATTTTACTATTATTGTATGGTTATATAATATTGTTTAATCGAATAATACTAATAAGTTTATAAATAAAATAATAAAATAAATTAATGTGTAAATAAATAATAAATCAAACTATAATCTAATAATAAATAAAGAAATAATTATATTATATACTATAAAAAATGCCTTGTATATTAAAAGTTAAAATTGTAGAGGCCAGAGATCTCCCAATTATGGATCGGAGTTCTGCTTTGGCCGATGCTTATGTAGAGGTAAATATACCATAGTTAAAAAAATAATTTATTTTTAAGTTATTAACAAAATAAAATATAATATTTAGATAAGGTGTGGTTCGAATGAAACCCAAAAAACAGATATTCAAAAGAAAACATTAAATCCAATTTGGAATCAAGATTTTAGGTTCGATTTTTTAAACGATTTAGAAATTCAAGATAAACCATTAGATATTAGGGTTTGGGATTATGATTTAGTATCAAAGAATGATATGATTGGTTCAGTATTGATTGATTTAAATGGTTTATTGGATGGAGAAACACCAACTTCACAATTATCAGGATGGTTTCCAATTTATGATACACTTCGAGGTATTAGAGGTGAGTTATCGGTTGTAGTAAAGTTAGAAAAATTTAAAAATGATAATCCTTTCAAAGAATCATCCGATGGTATTCAATTTTTTTCAAGTTCAACACCATTTTCGAATTATAGAATTAATACTATTCATTCCTTTGTTGAAGAGTTAATCGTTGAAAATGATCCAGAGTACCATTGGACTGATACTTTTCGTGCATCAAGATTATCAAATTTCGAAAGACAATTTTTATTATACACTTTATCAGGGTAAGTAAAATATATATTTAAAAACAATAATAATAATAAACAATACTCATAAACAATTATTAACATTTTAATGTTAATTTTTAAACAGTAAATTGCGTAGACAAATGGGTAAAAAGGTAGTTGATATGGGTGGTAATGCAGTATTGGGTTATAAACAGCATTTTGATTTAGAAGGTGATTCAGGTATCGTTGCAAGAGGTTATGGTACTGCTGTTACATTAAGAAAAGTTACAGAGGCAGATTTAGTTTATTCACCAAAACATTTTTCATCAAATGAGTCTTCAATCGATTCATCATCAGACTCTTCATCATCAGACTCCTCATCAGATTCATCATCATCAGATTCAAAAAATAGTTATGATTTAAGCTCATCATCTTCTTCATCATCATCAACTAATAGTATTGTAAATAAAACCAGAAGAAAACGTAGAGATAAAATATTAACATTACATGCTGATGTTCAGCTTTTAACATTACAGTCGTTTCAATCAAATGTCGTTGTTCATATTGGTGGTGTAGTTGCAACCAAATCAGTTAAAATTTTAAAGAAATCAAATACTCAAGATGTCAGAGATCAATATTGGACCGAGATTCGTAATGAAATTAAAAGCCATGCAAAATCATTGGGTTGTAATTATATTATTGGTTATTCAGAAACTACGACAATTCAACAAGATGAAGATCTTTGTATATTCAGTGCTACTGGTACTGCTGCAATCTTAGATTTATTGGATAGTACATCATCAAACAGAACCAGAACTCACTATACCAGACAACAAGAGATTGAATCAAGCGAAGATTTTAACCCTGGCTCATTTAAAAAAAATAGTGGAAGTGTAAACATTAAAAAGAGAATTAATAATACAACTTTAGCAGGCTCAATCGAAGAGAGTGATACCATTCAAATGGGTACAAGTGGTGGTATATACGATTCCAAAAAGAGTTTATTAGCATTTGGTAATAAAAGACGTAAGGCTAGATCAGGATGTAATATTTGTCATATTCCATTTAAACAATCTGAAGAGAGCAATACTGTAAAATGTGCAGTTTGTAGAAAGAAATACGTACCAGAGGTTTTACTTGCAACTATCGAACCTCCACCAGGTATTCCAATTACTGGGGTTGGCTCATTAATTCAAGCTAGAGCCTGTAAATTAAAAAAGAAATCCCAAGGCGAAGAATCTAGTGCTTTTCAATTATCAGAAACAATTCCATTTGTCGAGTATGATCTCCACAATCAAATTATGTATAAATTAAAACTTTTAGGTATGAATGCAGCTTTTAATTTAAAAACTCAAATTACCTTTAGTGATACCCTTGTAATTGGTATTGCCACAGCCACTGCTGTTTTTCTTACACCACTACCATCACCACCAATCCTAAAAATTTCTCGTAATCTTGAAATTACTGATGACAAGTCTCGTCGTATTCATGATTTACAAGCTAAAATTGAAAGAAAAAGTTTACATAATCACAATAGTCTATCAGGCTCTACAACTCGTTTCCAACCCGATCCGATGGATCTCTATATTACAAACTTAGGTCCAATGAAAAGAGGTAAAAGCCCAATTTCACCAACTACAACAACTGGCGCACCAACAAGCGAAAGTGAGGATAATAGAAAACATCATCGTAATTATCACAATCATAATCAACAGCAAGAAGGTGACGTTTTAATCGATAGCTCTTACGATTTATCTAAATCTGATAACAATAGTCTTAGTAGAAGAATTGCAAGTAAAACAAAAACATCAAAAAACTCGTCCAAATTAAAATCAAAATCATCTAAAAATTCATCTAAATCTAAATCATCATCAAAAGTATCAAAATCACATGAAGCTTCGTCAAGTGATGACGAACATTATAGAAGAAGAAATAGAGCTAAAACAATCAATAATACATCATCATCAATAAGAAGAACCAAAAGAACAGCTTCGACGTCCTCAACTAAAAGAAGAAATACAAGTGAAAATATTTTAGCAAATAGTGATTCTAACCGTAACATTCAATCATCATCAGAATATGATGAAAGTGATTATGATGAGTCAGCAGACGACGATTTAAATAATTATACAGATTCAGATTATGAACAAACAGATTCAGATGATGAAAGTTTATCATTAGAACATAAACGTAGACAACAGCTAAAGAAATCTAGTAAAAATTTAAGAAGAAAGAGATCAGCAAATTCAAATTTAAATTTAACCCAATCTCAACAATTTGCTTTTCAACAACAACAGCAGCAACAACAAGCATCTAACCAATATTCAGATCAAGAAAATGCCACATCATCCAATATTCCAATACCTTCAAGTCAGTTACTCTCTACTCCAAATTCAAATAAAACTGTAATTAAAAGACATCAAAATCACCAACATCAACAACTCGATACAAGTTCTGGAGAATCTGATATTTTTACTCAATATCAACCAGATAACATTAATGAACTTTCCACAGCCTATATTTTGGAAATTGATGATAACTTGGACGAAGACAAAATGAAAACTCTTATTGATTTCGAAATACTAGATGGTTTTTCACTTTGTAATAGCGATACATTACCAGGTCAAACCAAGCCAACAACCAATGTTCAACTAATCACAGCAATTAGAAGAGTAGAATTCGATGTAGTAGATCCAAATAGTGTAAATACCCAACTTTCAAATATATTTAATAGTCTTTATGAAAGTGTTATGTACAAACTGCGTGAACTTTCACCTTGTTGCATTAGTGGCATCAATATGGACATTGAAATACCCGAAGATGACCAAATTCAATTTGTTTTGACCGCTATGTGCACAATTCAAATGGATGATGTCGAAACAAGCTTTATTTCAACACCATTGATGGACAATAATCCTGGAAGTGTTAATCCATTACTACCACCACCCATGAACTTATCTTCAAACAAGTTGTCAATTCCCTCAACTATTATGGTACCACAATTACCAATTAATTCACAATATAACAGTGTTGGTAATACATTACCTCCTTTAAATTCTATCAATGAATTATCATCAAATGTGGCTCCTATAGCATTAAAACAACCACCACCAACATTACCATCACAATCACAACTACAACCACCGCAAACCCAAAATCAACAATTATCTCCATCGGCTATTCCTGCTGATTTACAATTCGATATGTCTCCACCAAAATCCCCAATGAAAAAAACAACAGATTCAATTAATTCATTTTTTGGCAATAGTACAAATAATGTGCCATATTATCATAGCAACGAGAAAATTAATGAACTTTTAGGCTCAAGATCACTAGAACAGGGTTATGTCGAACTTACACCACTATTCCATTTACCTGGAGGCAGATTAGAAAAATATTTAGGACGTATTAGCATTCATTTAATCAAAGAAACTTTTAGTGTAAAAGACCAAGGTGGTTTAGGTGTATTCAGTCATGTCTTTTTAAGAGAAGCCAATGCTATTGTAAGATCCCATGTTCTCGCAATGGGTGGTAATGCATTAATTGGTTATCATATTGATGAATTCAATTTAATCTTAGAGAATGGTCCAAAAGGTCAAGCATACTCATTAATTTCAATTAGTGGTGATGCTTATAATTCAAAAAATCAATTATTTAACAATATAAATAACAATAGTAATAATAATATTAAAATATCACATCATAATAGTGGCCATCATAATTTAAACTACTACCATAATAATCATTAAAATCTTAATAAATTATAATATATATAATGTTATATAAAATTAATATTTTTGGAATTTATTTTTATTTTAATTTTTTAATTTTTTTTATTTTTTTAATTAGAATTTTTTTTTTTTTAATTTATCATAAGTTTTTTAATAAATCAATAATTTAGATATAAATTAAAGCCACCACCAGATTGCGGTGTATGTATATTTATTTTTAAATTACGTTTTCATTATTTGTATTTCCTTGTGTTGTGTGTGTGGAATGTGTGGTTTGTTTGTGTATGGTTTGAATTATTTTGTTTTATAAAATTAAATTTTATAGAATTAAACTTTTTCTTTTTCTTTTTTTTATTTTTATTCTTTATCTTTAAATAATAGAGTTCATAATGAAATCATTTAAACTAATATTTTTAATTTATTTAATATTTAATATTTCTTTAGGTTTTGAAAATAACCCACAACAAAATGAATATCACAATAAAATTTCCTATAAAATAAAAAAACTAACAACAACAAATAACAACAGTGAAAATAATAAAATATGGATAAATTTTAAATCAAAAGATAGCACTGTTGATAATTATACTTTCAGTTCACATAAAATAAAAAATATAGTTTCAAAAGAAAGTATAAATCGAAGAAATACAAGATCAAACAAACAAATCAGTGATGAAAATGTAATAGACATTTACGATCTACCAGTTGACGAAAAGTCAATAAATGAAATTAAAGAATGTGCTAATAAATTCAAATCAAATATTGAAATTAAATATAAATCAAATTGGTTAAACTCAGTATCAGTAATAATTAAATCACCATCAAAAAATCACTTTAATAATACTATTAATTGTATATCAGTAAATAATAATGTAAAATCAATTAACTCTGTTGAAAAAATTAAAATTTTAAAACCATTTAAAGTAAATCAACAACAACAACAACAACAACAACAACAACAACAACAACAACAACAACAACAACAACAACAAAATGAATCACCATCTGAAGAATTAAGATTTTATGGTAAATCGTATCAGTCAATTAAACAAATAAATATAGATAAATTACATAAACTAGGTTTCGATGGGTATGGGGTTAAAATATTAGTTATGGATAGCGGCTTCTGGAAAGATCATGCGGTTTTTCAAAAAATGAAGATAATGGGTGAACATAACTTTATAAACAATTCAACCAATACAACCAACCCATTTAATCCAAATAATCAAGAAGCAATGAATTCCGATAATTTTCATGGAACTGCGGTTTTATCAGTTATAGGGGGATATTTACCTGGAGAATTAATAGGACCGGCATACAATGCATCATTTTATTTGGCTAAAATATTAGATAATGAAGAAATATGGAATACAGATGGCATTGGTTCAGAAGATGCATATATTGGAGCATTAGAATATGCAGAAAGAAATGGTATAGATATAGTAACAACAAGTGTTGGGGGATATTACGGTAACTATTACGAAACAAATTATGTTGAATCCCCAATATCTATTGCATCTACAATAATGGTTTCAAAAGGTGTTATTTTTGTAAATTCTGCTGGTAATAACGGTGAGTTCAACATGGGTGTTGCTGAGCCCTCCAATCTAAAAGATGTAATTTCGGTTGGGTCTGTAGATTTTGATAATAATAGGTCATATTTTAGCTCGAGTGGTCCAAATGTACAAGGAATAATAAAACCAGATGTTATGGCAGGGGGCTCTCAAATTTATTGTGCAGATCTAATAGACAATAGTTTTACCTTTTACTATGGGACAAGTTTCTCTGCTCCGATAACTGCTGGTGCTATTGCACTATTACTACAGGCCCATCCAAATTGGAAAGTGTATCAAATTCATGAAGCTTTGTTAAGTACTGCATCTTTATCATCCTCACCAAATAAAAAAATGGGTTTTGGAGTCGTTGATGCATTTGCAGCATTTAATTACAAACAAATAAATCAAACCTGTGATCAAGTTGGATGTTCAAACAACAATGGTATATGCTGCAATGGTAAATGTCAATGTGCAGATGCATACTACGGTACATTTTGCCAATATCATAAAGTAAAATGCGGGGACGAATGTAATTTCGATTATAGTGGTAAAGATTCAAATGTTAGTACCTGTCAAATTAATGAACTATACTTGGATTCATTTTTATGTGTTTTAAAAAACAACACAAAGCTATTAAAAACAAGAAATGATCCATATTCTCTGGAGTCCTTTAGCTGCAACACGATTAATCTTAACAGCTCTCATAGAACAATACCATCCCTATTCATTTTAACAACAATCATACTACTATATTTTTTTTAAAACAAATAATCAATAAAATACAAATGAACTATAAAATCTTTTTTGATTTTTTCTTTTAAATTTTATATTTATTTATTTATTTATTTAGTTTGAATAAACCAATGATAAAATAACCAATTGGTTAAAGTGTGTATATATATTTAATTTATTTTTTTTTAATTTACAAGTTTTGGTAACATGTTCTATATCTTTAATATCAATGAAAGCATCTTCATTAAAACATATACTGAATTGTTTTAAATCCCCATTTTTACATTTAATTGAAGTTTTATAGTATTTTGATAAATATTTATTTTCTTTTGAACCCTTTTTTACCCTACCAGATAATAAATTAACCCTATAATAAAAAATCTGGTTAGTAGAAAAACATAAAATTTTTTTATAATTAAAATACATACTCTTTTAATTTTGTTTTAATTGTAAATGAAAATACTTTTTTTTCTTTTACATCATACTCTATCTTTTCCTTGTTTTCTGTATGAATTGCATAAAAAACTGAATTTCTCTTTTCAACTCCAGTAATATATTGCATTTTAAAAGGGCTCTTTTTAGGAAAAATTGTTTTGCCACAATATGCAATATCAACAATAACTTTATTTTCGTCTGTGTATTGAATGGTGTACCATTTTTTATCCTCTTTATTAAACATAAAATATTCGTTATTGTTAATATCCAATAATCTATAGTTTTTTAATAATGCATAATTTAAACCTTCTTTATTTTTTATATGAACCATGAATATTTTATGATGTTTAACCTCCTCTGTTGCACCAGCATCTTCAATTAAATAATAGTTGTATCTTTTAGAGTGACTTTTCTTTATTGGAAATTTTAACATGTATGATTCATCCCCAACCTTTAAATCTCTTGGATATGTTGTTTTAAAAATATCTCTTCCTTGATATTTATAACATTCTAAAAAAAATACCTTTGGTGCATTAACCTCGGATACTGACCCATTAAAAAACAAATCATCTGCTAAATACCTAATTGTACCATATTCCTTTATTAATTTTGCACTTTCTTTATCTAAAAATAAATTATTTAATATTATTCTAAAGAGTTTATTTGATTAATTCATTATACTTACTGGTGCAATGATGAAAATATTTTATTTGCTCCATAATTTTTATAATTTATTAAATAAAAAAATAAAATAAAAAAAGTAAATAACTTAAATAAGGAAAAAAAATTGTAGAAATGAAAAAAAATGATAAATTATTTAATAAAATTAATGAATTAAATATGACAACATCTGAACACGGTACTGTAAAATGTAAATAATTAAATCTATTTTTTTTTTTCCTTAAAACTATTTTTTTAAAAAAAATACTAATTATTAATATATAAAAAAATTAAATATTAAACACATAATAAAAATAATTATTTGAAAAAAAAATAATAGATTTGAAATTAATACTAGTTTTTTAAAAATTTAAAAAATAAATAAATAATTAATAAATAAATAAATAAATAATTTTGTTTTTATTACATTGTTTTTTTTAATAAATAATTTTTTTTAATAAATAATTGGGGTGATGTTGCTAAACTATTCCATTGATATACTATTACTAAGTAGTTCCTCTGTGCTGATTGGGTAAACAAAAGTTGGTTTTAAATTTATACTATTAATTTCATCTTTTGGATTATTATTTATAAAAATATTAACTTGGGAGGTGTTTGCATAGTGTATATTTGAACTATTTGGAATTGGTTGTGAGTTTAAGTGGGAGAATTGTTCTTGATCATTGTTACCCTGAACTGGGGTTGAAGTTGAGAAAGAAACTAAAAGTTTAACAGCTGGTAATTTTTTGAAAATTTCGAAATCTAACTTTGAATATCCATCAGAATTACTTATTTCACAATGTTCTTTATAACTCATGATCTCTAATAATGCAAATGTAATATTTCTAAGTGTTAAATTCGAGTTTAGTGAAGCTATTTGTTTTTTAATACTTTTATTGATATCCTATATTTAGAAAAAGAATAATTAATAACTCTTTTTTTGTGTTATTATTTAATATTAATCAATAAACTTACTGCTATGCTTGTTACCATATACCAAATTACAAAAATAATAAAAAGCAATGTTATTATGATATAAATTATTTTAATTACTATATTCCATTCAACAAATGGCATAATGAATGAACCAAACATTAAGGCTACAAGGACCAGTAAAAAAAAATAATATTTTTTTTCATAATTTTTTTCTTTTCCATAAAACATGTTAATTGAGTCTATCATTGTTTTGTATTCTTCTGGTAACATTATATCTGTTAACGCTGATGGTAAAACATTGCTAAATCCTGAAATAACTCCTGAAACCTCATCGTGAATATTATCAATTACCAATTCTTTAGTGCCACCATTTTTTGAATATAATTGAATACAAGTTTTATAAACTAGTGTTGGTAAATTTATTTTGATTTCTGATTGTGGTTGGGGTGTTACTGGTGATTGTTGATTTTGATTGTCAAATGAATAAGGCTGAAATTCATCAAACACACCTTGATCCAATTTTGTATAACCTATGCCTGTATCAAACTGCATATTATTTCTTTTTTTTATTAAAAAACAATTGATATGAAAAAAAAACAAAAAAAAAAAAATAATAAAAAAAAAATAAAAAAAATAAAATAAAAATTTTCAGAAAAAAGTTTTCACAAATCAATGACTCTGGTTTTCTTAATTTTAAATTAAAGAATATTTAATGTTAAAAATAATAAAAAAATAAAAAAAAAATAAATTATTTTTTATTTTTTTTATTTTTTTTTTTTGAAAATTTTGGATCGAAATTCTCAAGAAAAAAATAATTTAATACTTTAATGACACAATGATGAATTTTTACACTTTTCCTAAAACAAAAAAAATAACAATTAAAAAAAAAAAAGAAAAAGTTTAAGAAAAAAAAAAAAAAAAGAAAAAAAAATATTTTAATTTCCCTCATTTTATAAAATAATAATTAATTATAAAACAAATTTTGATAATGAATTTATTATATAAAAAAAATGGTTATATGCCACTTGATAGCAAAGAAATAAATCAAGAAATATATGAAGAAGTAAATGAAGAAATTATAGCCAAACAATCACTTATAATTAATAATAATAATTTTAATAATAATGAAATTTCAATTGATTTAAATTTAAATAAACAACAATTACAACCTTCACCATTATATGAAATCATTATAAAACCAATAAAAAAAACCAGATTTTGCATAAATATTACCAATTATGAAACATATTACTATAACTCACAGATTCCAGTTGAACTCTCACATCTTTTTAATGTGGGTGAATATAAATCAATAATAGATAATATAAACTCTATATATAAAAAAAGAAAACTTTCAACAATTAAATTTTGGTTAATTTTTATTTTTTTTATTATTTATACTATAATTACATCAACAATAACAATTTCTTTATTAATATCCAATAATGGCCTTATATATAAAATTATAATATCATTTATTATATTTGCCTCAATAATATCATTTTTTTATTGGGTAACACTTTGTTCAAAAAAATCAAATACTAAAAAGGTAAATAAAATAATTAAAAAATAAAAAACAAAAAATAAAAATAAATAATAAATTTATTAATAATAATAAAAATTTTAACTATTGTTTATTTTTAAAATAGTTTGAAGATAATATTAGACAAATAATTAATAAAATCAATAATAATCTTTTTAATAGAGGAATAATATTTAATTTTTATTTCAACTTTAACTCTAAACCAATTATTGAGCAGATTTCAGTTTCATTTTCGATCACCCCTCAACAAAAACTTCAGCAAAGTAATCAAACTAGTTCAAATTTCAGTTATCCTGGTAATAATTTATCTTATATATAACCGAAAATTTCAATAATTATTTTTTAACGAGCCCTTCCTAAAAAAATAATAAAAATTCCCAAAAAAAATATTTTTTTAATTTTTAATAAATTTTTTTGTTTTATAAAAAAGATTTTTTCCTATTTTTTTGGGTTTGCTTTTTAATTTTTTATAAATAACAAAAAAATTTATTTTGATTATTAATTAATTACAAATAAAATATTCAAATATTTAACTTATATATATACACATAAACCTAAAAAATGGGTTTAAATAATAATAATGATTATGTTTTACTCAAGGAAGAGAAAAATAATACTCCTGAACAAGAAACTATTATAAACCAACAACAAGAACAACAAGAACAACAACAACAACAACAACAACAACAACAACAACAACAACAACAACAACAACAATACCAACAACAACAATACCAACAACAACCAAGAGCTGAATTGACTATTGATTCAAAAAAATCAGGTTCACTCGTTCCAATTACATGTGGTTTTTATACACACTTGCCATGGCAACTATCACATGTATTTAATCAAATGGAATTTTCATCGATTATAGAAAGTATTAACCAAGTTTATAAAGCACAAGAACTTTTAAGAAAACCACTTAAAATCCTTCTTATAGTATTTCTCTTATTTGTATTTGCTGGTATGGCAATAATGGTTACACTTATGTTTGCAGTTCATAACATAGTTGTTGTTATTGTCGCTCCATCGGTTTTCACAACATTATTTATTGGTATTATAATTTATATAACTGTTCTTTCAAGAAGAATTTCAAATAAGGTAAATATTTATTGGGTATTTTTTTGTTTGATTTTTTAAAGTATACTAATTTTTTTTTTTTAAATAGAAAAAACAAAATATCGATGATCAAATTAGATTGATAAACAACAATTTACTTTATCGTGGTATTTCCTTTAGATATGAAATGTTTTATAGTAGAAAAGTCCTAAAAGAAGAGCTTTATGTTTCCTTCCCACAACCATTATCATCCACACCAACCATTCAAAATATTGCTACACCAGTTGTCCCATTAGTTTCTCAACAACCAGTTGCAACTTACCACACTCCTTTAGTTCAATCAAACAACCAAATGTATAGCTATGCCCCTCCATCACAACCAAATTTCAATTATTCAATTGATAACAGTAATTTATCTTACAACAAATAGTTTTAAGTTTTATTTTATTCAGGAAAAAAAAAAATAGAAAAAAAAAATAAAAGGTAGTTTTATTATTGTATTAATAATAAAATTATATAGGTTATATTTCAATTATATTTTTAAAAAACTTCTTTAATGATAGTTTTTTTTGGGTTAACTATCATATATCTTATTTTTATTATATTTTTGAACGACATTTTCTAATTTCATGCACACCGAAAAAATAGAAATTTTATTTAAATAAACCCCAACTTCTCTAATTTCTTTGTCAATGTCCTCAGTATTAATGGTGATCTAGTATCAAATGTACACTAATTTAATAGACATGTTTTAAATAAAATTAAAAAATAAAAACCTTTGTATTTATAATGTGATATAATAAAATTATTATTATTCACTTTTTTTTATTTAATTTTGTTTATATTTACTTATTTATTTTATTTATTTATTATTTTGTGTAAATTTATCTCTTGATTTTAATCTTAAAACTAAAAATGTAATAGTTCTAAAACCAATTATATAAATTGCTAAAATCCAGATATTTCTCCAAAAATGATCTACATCATAACCCATATTTTTAATAATTTCGTTACCATATTGATTTGGACATTGACCACCTATTTTTTGACTCTCTGTACATGTAAATTCTACATTCTCAAAGCCATTAATTACAGCACTTTCAATAATGTATTTAAAGAAAGAGATATATGGGAACCATACTAACCAACCTGGTACATCATTAAGATTAATGAAGAAACCACTGAATAAGAAGAAAAGAATAACAACTAAAGGAGCAACTGCTGTACCCACTTGGACATTTGGTACAGATGAACTAATTAATACACCCAATGATAGAGCAGTTTGTGCATTCATTACCAATACTAAAAGGAAACGGAAGAATGGAGCGGCAGCATAAAATGGATAAACTCTTTCATTACACATCCAATAAACAATAGTACCAGTGATAACAGGCAAACAAATAGCGTTACACATATCGATAAATGACTTTGCTAAAAAGAATGGCAAGGTATTATACACACCAGACGCTCTATCTTTAAGGAAAATTGTAATAACATCTGGAAACACATGAATAGTAGTCATTGTGAAGGGAAAACTAATACCCATAACAACGAAAGCTAAAACACCAGTTCTTGATTGAACACTTGATTGACCTACACCCAATTGATAGTAAACTACACCACAAAGTAAACCTTGGAACATTGCTTGGAACAATTGAACTTTGAATGCCAATGGATGTCTTCTTGCATTTAACACTTCACGATATAATAATAGTCTAAATTGAGTGAAGAAGGTTGGTCCTTCGATCTTTTCATACTTGAAATCATTTCTATTTTCTTTAGAGATTGTGTCTAATGTTTGGGCGATCATTACACCTTCGTCAGACTGTGGATATTCTTTTTTCAATACTCCAATCTCTTCAGTTGTTAGTTTTTTGTTTTTTCTTATTTTTGCTTTAGGCACACCGCTTAATACTGGAGATGTCGATGATGAGGGTGTTGCAATTTCTAAATTCTCTTCTTCGTCATATTCATCTTCATCATCTGAATCTATTTGATCCTCAACCTGTAAGTTAATTAAATCCATAAAGAAATCTGCTGGATTGGTCAAGTCACCACATTGATATCCATAACGACTAAAATAATCGACCGCTTTTGTGGTATCACCACAATATATGACATTTCCTTCACCTAATAACAATAATCTATCAAACATATCATAAATATTTGAACGAGGTTGATGGATAGTACAAATTACACTTCTACCTGATTTAGCTAATTTTCTAATTGCACGCATTACCGAATATGCAGTACTAATATTATTTAAAAAAGATTAATAAAACTATGATCATAATAATAAAATATAGAACCATGTATATTTACCTAGCGTCTAAACCTGATGTTGGCTCATCAAGGAATAAAATTGATGGACCTGTTAACAACTCTATTGCAATTGTAACTCTTCTTCTTTCACCACCACTAATACCTCTAATCTTACTATCGGCAGTACCTACTAAGGTTTCTGAACAACGTTTTAAACCCATTTCAGTGATGACATCTTGGACTCTTTGTAATTTCTCTTCCATTGTTGTACTTCTTGGCATTTTTAATTGTGCATAAAAATTTAAAGTCTCTCTAACAGTCATTGATGGAGTTAAAGAGTCATGTTGAGTTACATATCCACAAAGTTTCTTAAAGATTTGGAAATTCGATTTATTGCCATTTAAATAAATTGTACCGCTACCATTAATTGGTAAACGATGTGCTAAAATATCCAATAGTGTAGTTTTACCGGCACCACTTGGACCCATAATTGAAATCATTTCACCTGATTTTACATGACCATTGATATTGGTTAAAATTTGTTTTGATATTTTTTTTCTTCCTTTTTCAGTTTTGGTTACAGTTGTAACATAATGATTAATATCTTTAAATGAAAAGTCAACTTTATTTTTTAATGTTGATTTATTTAATTTTTTATTACTATTATCATTATTATTAAATTGATTAGTATTATTATCCAATGAACTATTATTGTTGTTATTTGAAATATCTATTGTATTCATAACAATACCATTTTCATTATTATTGTCATCATTAGTATTATTATCATTTTCATTATTATGATAATTATTTTCTTCTATATTATCTTCATTATTATTGTTGTTGTTTGTATTATTATTATTATTATTGCTTGCTCTGAAATACTTGAAAAAATTAATAATTAAAAATTAAATTAATTTTAATGTTTATATTTAAAAAAATAATTATAAAAGAGAATAACTTACCTCTGGCTCTTCGCTGTTTCCGCTTAAACTTTCCATTTTTTAAAACTATATATAAGCAAATTATAGTTTACCTTTTTTGTTTTCTTTTGATTTCTCGATTTTATTTTTACAACTTTAATTTAAATTAAATATATTAATAAATTATTTTTTATTTTTTATTTTTTCCAAACACAAAATTTATTTGTTTTATTAAATAGAAATTTATTATATAGATTACTATTAATAGAATATTATTTAAATTATATTATTATTATCTTTTATTGTTATTGATTGAAATAAATCTTTATAAAGAATATTAAATTTTTTTTTTTTTTAAATAAATTTATAAATAATTTAATAAAAATAATAATTATAAAAATGATGGGATAGAAAAACAAAATTAAATAAAAAAATATATATAATATTTTTAAAAAAATGATTTGATGGGTGTGTTTCCGTTGATTAATTGAGTGTGAAACTGTGGTGGGGGAAACTTAAGTTGTTGTATTAATTTGTATTTTTAATGTGTGGGAGTGTGTTTGTTTTATTTATATTTATATTTATTTTTATTTTTATATGTAAAACTGATGTGGTAATTTTAAAAAAAAACATATTAAATTGTTTATAATTACAATCATAATACAAAACATACACAAAATGAAATACCATTATCTTTATTTTTTTTACATTTTTGTGTGGGTGGTGACTGTATTTTGAATCTATATTGTGTTGTGAGGTAAAATTAAATTTAAAATAATAATTTGCAATTGCGATCTAACAAACACATGATTATATTAATGACAACATCAAAAGTGTATTTTTAATATTATGAAGTTACAATTTATTTTTATCTTTTTCCTTTTTAAAAACAATGGTGGAATTTTTTAAAAAAAATAAAAAAAAAATAAAAAAAAAAATAAAAAAATTTTTAAATCTATTTTTATATTTTTTTTTTTTGATTTTGGTTGCTTAAAAAATATTATTACAATAAATTGAAATTCAACTAAACAGAATTTTTCCTATTATTTACTTATTAAGTTTTTGGGTTTTAAAAAAAAGGTGGTTTTTTTTTTTTTTATCACAAATTTTTTGAGTGTTTTTTCTTATTTATTTTTTTGAGGACATGTATCCGTAATTGTGAGTTGTTACCTGTTTGTTTTTATTATAATATGAAAAATAATAAAATAATAAAAACAAAAATAAAAAAATTAAAAATAAAAAAAAAGAAAATTCTGATCAAAACGTATAAATTTTATTTTTTTTAAATTTAAAACAAAAATTAATAAAAAAAAAAAAAAAATTTTAATTATTTTTTTTAAAAAAAAAAAATCCAAAACCAACTTACACGGCAATAGCAACAACAAATTAAAGATATTTTAAATAAAATTATTATACATATTTTTAAGTCATTTTTTTAAAAATTAACACCCAATATTATGAAAATTCGAATAATAATTATTTAAATATTTTTCATTACACACAACAATTACGAAAAATTTATAAATACAAAAAAAAAAAATAAACAAAAAAATAAAGAAAAAAATTAATAGTTTAGAAAATAGCCATGGCATTATAATTATAGTTTTGTAAGTATTTTTTTTTGAAGGGTATTCCCTTTCATTAATCAAGCCATCTGCCACCGATTATAGCCTATATTTAATTTTCAACTACCTTCCATTTAAAATTAAACAAAAATAAATAAATAAATAAATAAATTAATAAATAAATAAAAAATTTAAAAATAAACCAAACATTTATTTTCACTTCTTTTTTTTTTATTAGATTTATTAAAAAAACAAATATTTCCATTGTGGGGATTAAATTAATAAATTTTTACACCACGGTTTTTCAAAGAAATGTTTTTTTTATTTTTAAATTAATGATTCTACAAAATCCATTATATTAACTTTTAGATTCTTTCAAATAAAAAAAAGGGAACAAACACATTACAACTTATATAATCTTTAAATTAAATCATGACCAATAACAATATTATCATTTAACTTTTTTTTTTATTTTAAATAAATATTTATTTATTTATTAGTTTTTATTATGACATTATAATTTTAGTTTAATTTAATTTTGTTTAGTTAAGAAAAATTAAACAATTTTTTTTTAAAAAGTATTATTAGATATAAATTATGGTTTTTTTTAATTTAATAAAAAAAAAAATATATAGAATAAAAAAAAATATATATTTTTCGTTGTGGGGGTTATTATAATTTTTCTTTGATATTAAAAATTTATTTTTGTTATGTTTTGATAACACAAGTTTTTTAAATTCAATTGAATAGTGTCATTAAAGATATTGTTGCAAAAGTTAGAAATTTTATCATGATCAAATAAATAATTTATCTTTTTTTAATATTGGTTTAAATTATCATTGTAACCTTGTCATTTTACCACCAGTTTAAAAGTTTCAAAGACTACCCTAAAAATTTGGTTTTTTTTTTATATTTTAAAGAAAATATTTTTTCTATTTGTTATTTGTTATAATTTTACAATTATTTTTTATACAAGAACTTATTTTAAAACAATAATTAAAATATTACTGAATTGCTGCTCGTAGAAATTTGGGATTTGTATAGTAAAAAACCCCCTCCCACATTTATTTTAAAATAATTATTTTTTACTTATTTTTTTATTTATTTTTTAATAAATAATAAGATTTTTTATTTTTTTTAATTTTTTAAAATATTTATTTCTACAATTTTTTATTATTTTTTATATAATAATAAAAATAATAACAAACAATAATAAATGAATAAAATTCCAAACTATATTTTTAATTATATTTTAGAAACTATATTAAAATATAAATATTATAGCGCCAAAAATTTAAAAAATTTAAATTCAAAAGATTACCACAATGGAAGAAATTTAGAAACTATTAATTACTCTCTAGTATCTAAAAAATGGGGTGAAATAATTTCAAGTTTACTTAATAAATATTTTTCATTAAAAAATAATGAAGTGCTATCTTATTTTTTACTTAATAGTAACTATAACAAAAATTGTTATATTGTTAATAATTGTACTACTGCAACAACTAAAAATAATTGTAATAATAATTTTAAATTAATTAAAGAATATCCATTAACTATTTTTAACTCGATAGAAAAATATAAACACTTTTTAATTAACTCAAGTAATATTCAATGTAAAAGAGTAGTTAATTTAAACGAATTCGAAATAGATGATTTAAAAGACTTTTTAAAAGAAAACAATACCAATTATATTAATAATGTAGAATTTAATATAAGAATATCCATCGATGAATTTAAAGGAGAAAAATTAAAATTTGTAAAAGAATTCAATTGCGATATAAATATTGAATTAAATGGTGCTCTTTATGATCAAGTTTTCAATAATGGTATTTTAATAACCAAACCAGCTTTAAAGAAATATTTAAAACTAAAGCCAAAGAAGATTCATTTAAAACCAAATGACAAGTATTGCCAAGATTCGTATATCCATATGAACTATACACCTCTATTTGAAAATAACAGTACCGTAGAAGAGATACATGTTTCATATACCGACCACGTTGATCCATGTTCCATCGCAAAAATAAACAATAAAGTGACCAAATTAAAAAAGTTATCTTGTTCATTTTTATTTCACGATATTTTGAAAGGTTTAAATAAACAGAATCAAGATTCAAGTAATGTTACAAATAGTAATAGTAATATCGAGTGTTTAAAGAATGAATGTGATTGTGACTATGGTGGCTTAAGAATCGAAAATTCAATTCAACATGATTGGGAAGCAATGATATACACTTTAAAAACAAACAGCACCATTAAAGACCTTTCATTAAAGAATTTTTGTCATAAAAACAATTGCTATGAAAATTTAGATACCTCCAAGCTTACAAAGGGACTAAAAGAAGTATTTACAAGCCCTTTATCAAGTATCGAAACATTAGAACTACAAACTATAGATTTCATGGATTCAGTTTTATTATCAGCATTACAAGAAAATCAAACCATTAAAAATTTAATATTAATGAATATTAATGAAGCTTTAATCTTCAAAAAAGTGTTACCAGTCAATAGAATAATAAGAAATGTATATTTAAACTGTATCAACTCAATGGATGACCTCTTATCATTATTACTTAATAGCCAAGAATTAAATCTGTATTCAATTTCAGTTAAATTTAAACGTTTCGAAGATAATGATATTATAAAATTTAAAACAAATTATAAAAACTACAATAATAATATTAAAGAATTTAATTTCTATAGTTCCAATAATAGAAAATTTAAAACAATATTGTATAATAGTTAAAATGTAAAATTAATAAAGTATAGTTTTTTAAAAAAAAAAGTTTTAAAATTTATTTTTAATTTAATTTTGATAAATAATTAATAATTATTTGTTCTAAAGATTTAATTGAATCATCTAATGGTTGTTTTTCTTTGTCGTTAATAACATTTGATTTTAATATTTTTTTGGATTCGATGAGGAAACGATCTATAAGATCATATGGAATGTTAAATGTTACTGTCTTATTATTATTATTATTATTATTATTATTTATATTATTTAATTGAATAGTTGCTTGATTAAATAAACTAATTAAAGTATTTGAAGCTTCTAAAAGACGACTATATTTGAAATAAAGTTTGAAAAGAATCTCTTGTCTACCGTTATTGAACCATTGAATTAACCAACTTGGTAAATCTAAAGAACCTTCAAAAAGAATAGTTTCAGCAACAGATTCATGATATCTAACTTGACCCTTTTTGGCTAAAACTTTATCGGCAATAAATTTACCACCCTCCATTTTTCCAATAACAATAACTTGTTCTCCTTCTTTAAAGAATGGTGGTACTCTTTGATTGTATTGAACATCGAGATAAAAGTTCTTAGTATCTACAATATGGAATGAACAACCATTGCTTTCTCTATCTACTAAACTACCTTCTTGGACTAGACCAACCATCTTTATTGGTTTTTGTTGATTATTTGCAACAAGTTCTTGTTGACTTTGTTTTTGTGAGTTTTCATTGACAATTGATGGTGGTAAACAATCTAAATCGGCATCGGTATCATAACGTTCTAAATAATCTTCTAATACCTTCCAAGCAACTTTAATATTGTCATTATAATGGTAATACTTTGAAATATCGAAACCAATACCAAATTTGGGGACAACAAAAGGATTTGATTGTGGGTTAAGTTGAAGTTGAACACAATTCAAAGCAAATGATTCAAAGATAACACCTAAATTAAATTCGTGGGAAATTGCTAAAGAGAAAGCTATATCGTATAATGAATGACCAATCAATTCTTCTAAAAGCTGATGTGGTGATAAAACAAAATCGCAATTGACTTGACTGTCTACTTGAGAAAGGTGTTTACAAGCTAAATAGTATGAATAGTGTTTCTCGATTGCATCCAATGTAAAAATATCTTTTGATTCTAAACCTGTTTGTTGCTTGGCATAGTTAAGTTGTTTATTTGTGCCAATATTTGATTTATTAACTAATGAGCTGTCGACTTCAATCCATTGGTTGTATGAATCTAAAAGTTTTAAGGAATTTATAGTTGTTGAGAGTAATTCTAATTTGGCATCTAAAAGTTTTTGTTGATCATAAATTGATTTACCACGAGATTTACCAAGGCCTTCGATATCGATTCTAAGGGAACGTTCATAGAAAACCACGGCAGCATTACGGTAGTTGCATCTACTAATATAATAGGCATAAAGAATGGTATGGTAGTCTGGTTTCTTATTTAAATCTTGACTTGAGGCTAAAACCAATAAATGATCTTCAATATCTTTTTGAGAGAATGGAAGAGTACAGAGATCTTTGATTTCGGCATTTTCACAGAGTGTCAATATTAATCTTCTTTTATTTTCATTAGAGATCTCTTTGTTTGGATTTTGTGTGGCGGCGGTGAAGGCTAAATCATATTTATTAATCTTTAACGAGTATTTAAAGATTAATGAATATAAAGATTCTAATTTCTTTGTGTAGTCAATATCTATAAAATCTTCTTTATTTCTATTTAAGTGTTCTACAGCAAATAAACTAATTTGAATAATTAACTCTGGTTGGCCACGGGTTTCAAATATTTTGATACACTTGAAATAATAGTTACTAATTAATACTTCTTTGGTATACATTTGATCAAATTTTGATATATCAACAAATAAATTACAAATTAATTCATCTCTAGAAATTGAACAAATTCTTAACATTTCTGGATTTTCATTTTCAATTGATTCGGTTGCTTTGATTAAGCATTGATATGCTTCGTTAAATTTGGAAAAATGTGCATTGCAAATACCCATTAAATAATAAAATGGTGCTATATTTTCATTGACTTGATTATTAAAAATAATTTTTAATATTTCCTAAAAGTTATAATAATAAAATATTAGTATTTTTAAACATTATATTTATATATAAATATATTTTACTTACATTTAAATGTTTATATTGATTCTTTTCAACTAAATAACAACATAATGAGAATATATCATTACGTGGAACCAAGACACATAATAATTTTGAAATTTGACATTCAATATTATCAAAGAATGTTAATTTTGAAGTAAATTGATTTAAATGATTATTAATTAAAATTGATAAAATATTTGTATCTAAATAAAAATAAAATAATTTTGTTAATATTGAATTTAATTTATAAAGTTTTTTTAAAATTATTAAATTATTACTTTTTAAAACTATAAAACTACTACTTTTATCTTGATCCTTTTGTGATGAAGATGATTGTTGTTGTTGTTCATTTAAATAAATTTTATCAAATTCTGTGTTATCTATTGATTTTATATAATTTTGTCTGTTAAACCAATTTAAAATATAATAGTTTGATAATAATTTGAAGGCTTGTGGTAATGAATCTTTTTCAATATCAAAAACTACTTGTGGGTCTAAATTTAATTGAGTTCTAAGATGTGAAATACAGGCTATTAATAATGAAAGTCCTGAAAGTACATTGAATTTCATTTCTATAGATTGTTGGAAACTATTGGTTAATATATCTGAAAATAATTCTCCAGCCCAAGCTTTGTCAGTATTTCTAGCGGAAACTTGTGATTGTAATGGAATAGTCATGTTGTTGTGATTCTTGAATTCCTCATTAAACTTTTCTAATAATTTTTCTATAGAGTTGAATGGTTCTTGAATGGATTGGAATAATTTAATAAGACCTGCACTAAAGTTTTCATGGTTTTCCCATACAGTAATTAATTTTTCGGCTTCACCTAAAAGAGCGAAATTGATGGCACTATGTGATAATTCATATTCAAATGATCTGAAATTATCTTGAACATAACTGTTAATATAGGAGCAGCATTTCATCAAGTATAATAGATCGTGAACCAAGACTGGTTTGTTGGAACCAAAAGATTGATCTACAATTTGGTTAAAAAGTTCATCAGATTCATTCTGACCTTCTTCATCATCGTAAACTTGGCTGTTATTTGAAAGACTCTTTGAAAAGAAACACTCCAATTTTGACATTGGCTTCATAATTGATAATTGATTTGATCTAATTAAAAAGATGATAGATGAAGATGATTCTATAAACAAACCAGAACCAGTTAAACAAATCGATTTTTGATATTTTACACAAAGTCTATAGAAATTGGACCATTGATCTTTTGAGTTGTATCTAAGATCTTCTTGATTTACAGTGTTTACTACTAATGTTTCTAATGAATTATAGTCATCATTTATAGCCATATCATTATTTGATGCAGCGTCGACTATTTGACCACGATATTCTTTTAAGGCTGTTTCAATTGCGATGGGCGAGAATAAACTACGGTTAAATAATTGATCGAAATAAAATGATTGGTCTGATTCTCCTTTGAAAAGTTGAGTTGATTCATAAAGCTTATCGATATTATTTGACATTTGTGAGTTGAAGAATTGATTAAATTCCATATTTACATTTTCAGATTCTGGATTACCAATGTAAATATGCTTTAATGATAATATCTTTTCATTGGTTTTATTTCTACTGCCATCTGCTTCATCATCTTGATCCATAGTATTATCACCATCATTTTCTTCATTATCATTATTTTCTTGATTCCATAGTGAATATAAATAACCATTGTGGATATTAAAATCGATTAATCCCTTTGCTTTAATAAATGAAAATCTTTCTTGTTTATATTGAATAATAATTGAACCATTGAAGTTTTCTAATGAACCTGAATAAAATTGGAACTATAAATAAATTTGATATAAAAAAAATAATTTTATATTAGCATAAAAATTAATAACTACCATTAATTTACATATTTATAGTGTACATACATGTGATTCAGATTCTAGTTCAAAGAAAACTATCATTAAAAATGAATTATTTGATTTTGGATAAATTTTAAATCTTTTATGTGTTGATAAAATGAATTGTTGTTGTTGTTGGTCTGATTGGTCAGATGATTGTGATTGTTGTGAATTTTGTTGTTGTTGTGATTGTAATTGTTCGTTGTTGCTCCATGATTCTGGGTAAATTGTTAAGTCATTTAAAAATCTTTTTTCATTAGCCGACCAAACACGAAGTTTTGAATTATTTTGTAAAATAAAAGCCAATGGCCAACTATTGGTACCACTATTATAATTAAATAATTGAATATCTTGAACATATTCTTGTTTTTCACCCCATTTCCAACTAAAGAAGCCTTGGTTTTCTTTACAGTCGAATCTCTTTAAAGAAATTTCACCACCTTGTCTAACATCGCTTAATTCTATAAAAACACTTCCCGAGCTTGATGAACCTATAATTAATTTGGTTGGTGAAAAATATCTAATAACAGTCATATCAAATGAATCTGGTACTACTGATCTTACTCTCGACCATTGATTATCTAAAGAAGAGTTATTTAAATTTGAAAAAATTGATTTGAAATTTCTATTTTGTTGTGATTGGTGATTAACTCTAATATCTTCGGTTGATGTTTTTCTTTTATTTCCAACACTCTAAAAATATTAAAATATTATTATTATTAATATCATTTTTTAATTTTGATTTTGTGACACAAATTTTATATTTAACTTACTGGATCTGAATATTCAACAACATTTGGATGTGGTAATATAAAACGATAAATTGATTTTGATAAAGTTGTAAACATAATCACCACATATTCGTTAAACTCTTGAATGAATATATCACCAATTATACTTGAATTAATGAAATGGACTCTGATTTGATTTCCTTCTAATGAATGATGTAAATAATGCTCGGATAACTCTAATACTGAACCATTGTTAATTACTCTCCAAACTATGAATCTACCATTGGTTAATGATGATTTCTTAAAATTAAAACCACCTGATCTGTATGGAGTTGAACTAAACTTCTTTGTGACTTCATCTCTATAAAAACTATTATTACTAGCTGAGTTTGGTACCTCTATAGTAAATTCTCTCCATTGATTTGAAGGATGATCTGAAAATGATTTTAATGGAATTTCATTATATTTTAAAATAATATTATTATCAATTTCTTGGTCATTATTATTGTTATTATTATTTCTTTTATCCATTGTATTATCCAACTATTAATTGTTGTAATTTCTTCCTCTCTCTTTATAAAAAAAGATAGGTCACACACAATTATGCTTGATTGAACAAATATATAAAAAGAGAAATGAAAAAAAATTAAAAATAAAAATATAAAAAAAAAAATGAAAATAAAAAATTGAAAAAAAAAAAAAAAAAATTTAAATTTTTAAAAAAATATTTTTTTTTTTTTTTTGAAAATAAATAAATTGGGGAAAAAACGACCCTTTTTATTTATTTGATGATTATATATAAAATACATATATTTTACCAAAAAAAAAAATGGTTTACAATAAAAAAAATAAAAAGTTTATTTTATCTTTTTTACCTAATTTATTTAAATTTTAAAATCAATTTTATACAAATAATCAATTATTCGAATGTCAATGAACAATGATCTTCAAAAAAAAAAAACACCATCTTTTTTAAACAAATTACTTTTTTTTTAATTAATTTGTATAATATAAAAATAATGAATCTATTTAAAACAAATCAAAACCAAAATGAAATTTTTTTTTTTGTGACTTCTAAAATTTATTATTTTATTTTTTTAATTATTTAATCTGACATACGAGTCTGCATCTCTTTTTCTTATGAAATATACAAAAACTATTCCTACAACAACATCCATGGCACCCATAGAGCATAATAAAGCTGTTAAATTATAATTATGAACACCATAAACTGTAAAAAAAATAATTAGTATAAACTATTTAAAAATAATTATTACTTGGTATTATTCAATTATTATTAGGAGATATTTACCTTTATCAATTGTAAATCCAGCACCAAACCAAGCTCCAACTACAACAAATGGAGCAAATACACACCAAAATACTTTGAAAATATCTTTAACCCAGGCTCTTCTTACACTACGCTTTAAAATCAAACGATGTCTTTTTCTAATATGCTCTTTATGTAAAAATAAATCTATTGATAATAAAACTGGTGGTACCCAATGTATTAAAACATTTTGTGACCAAGCAAAAGCCACACTATGATGTTCTATTTTTGCTCTATTTGAAATAAAATCTAAATAAAATCGATATTATTATATAATTAATAAATTAATTCCTATGTCCCTATGTCTCTAATTCCGATTCCTATTTCCTATAAAAAATCATATTTATTTGATAATCATCAAACTATATTATATATTTTACATACCTGGATTTAAAATTACTAATAATATAATGGATGTTACCATTACTACAAAACTACCTACAAAACTTAAACCATGAATAATTTGAACAAATATATTGTTTTTACTACTTGTTAAATCTAATTCGAAATAAATTATATGAATTAACCAAAACCAAAAGGTTAAGTTTGTAATTAAAAAAGGAAACCTAAAGTTGTAATCGTAACAATATTAGTCATTGGAGTATTAATTTATTATTAGTATAATAAATGATCACCTACATAACTGTTGCTGTAATAAAATATGCCAATAATAAATAAAATAATATTTTTCTTCCATAGTGTCTATATTTATCTTTTTGTAGCTGTGATTTTATGGGTAAATCTGAATAGTATAGCGATCCACCATTAAAATCTTCTTGGTATGGAGATGAATCCATTTTATAAAATTAAACTATTATAATACTATTATAATTTTAACTACTATATCTAAATTATTAACAAATATAAAAAAAACAAAAAAAAAATAAAAAAATAAAAAAAAATATATGTATATTATTAACGAAAATGAGAATTACTATATATGTTTAAAATAAAGGGGTGTGGATTTATTATGTTTAGTATTAATAAAATATGATTTCTAATATTATATATTAACAGGATAATAAATAAAGTTTATTAAATTACTATAAGAGGTGAATGAATAGAGAAGATAGAAAGATATGTTTTGAAAAAAATAAAAAATATTTTATTAAAAACAAAAAAAAAAAAAAAAACAAAAAAAAATTAAAAAATTAAAAAAAAATAAAAAAAATAAAAAAAAATCCACACACAACTTAAATAAACAATAATTTTTGCGCACATTCGAGCGTGAATTTTAATAATAAAATGAAAAGACTTTTTTTTTTTATTTTTTTATTTATTTATTTTAGATAATATCATTTAAAATTAATGAAGTGTTTGAATCTAATATTAAATCCAAATCATGTTTTCCTTCTCTTAAATTAAACTCCATTAAAGATATTTCGGTAATTATAATATTGAAGGTTTTGGTTTTTATACCAGCAGTTGAAATTTTTGATGAAAATAAATCTTGAACAATGATCGGTTTAACTTTCTTTTTACCTGTCGGTCTATCTATATAAACATCTTCTTTTTTAGTTGGACCTTTGGTGATACTGACTGCGAAATCATTAAAATTAAATTGAAGATAATATTTAAAAAATTGATAGAATAGCTGAGCTGTTGTGGATTTGTTTAGCTTTGGATTAAAACTGATAAGTTTCGAATTGATGTATCTGACATGGTGATCCTCTATGATAATATTTTCTTTTAAATGATCTTTTTTGTTGGAGCCTGCTTCTAAATTGGGTAAAATTGGTGGATATATACCATATTGTAAGAAATGGATCACCATTAGGACGAGGCAAAATGATGAAAATGTCCCTTTTGAGGCATCATTGATATCTTTTTGTTGTGCCCAATATTTAACTAATAAAATTAACTCCTTGCAACGTGGATCTAGATCGCTATATTCTTTAATTAAATTTGATTTATATATACCGATTTCATGATTGAAGCACATATCAAATTGAGTGCCTGTATTTAATTCTAAAAATCTAATAATTGGAATGGTTGCCGAGAGTCTAAGATCGATGATTTTGTATTTTTTACTATTATTCAGGAAATCTTTAACTTGTAAAAATAAAGCTCTATCTCCCATTTGCTTTAATGTAAAGCAAACGTCTAAATCACCTCCTTTGAGAGACAAGCCATATAAAAATGAACCATATAGTTGAATATCTGCAGTGGTAAATTCTTTTTCTAATAGTTTTTTTAATCTTTCAAAACCAATTTGTTTATTTATATCGCTTCTAGTATCTTTTAATGTTGTTAAAAGTGCTTCGATTTGATTTAGATATCTTTGTGAAATTGAAAGAGGTGGCATTGCTTTAATGGAATATTCTTTAAACTGAATTTTATACAATTTAATTTCATCAGTTAGCTTTCTAAGTTTTTTGATAATTTCATTTTTGAACACTGATTGTAAATCTATATCATTTAAATGAAAAAGTAGTTTTGAAAAATTTGATATAAAACTTTCATTATTGTTGTTATTCAATAATAAAATAATTTGATTTTGAATTTCTTTACCATAGCCACCTATTTGTTCTAATTCTTTATTTAATAATTTATAATTATCTTCTCCAAAATTCGTATCGTCTCTATACCACTTATTATCATCATCTTCATCGCTGTCAGTGTCAATTTCATTGAATTCTATATCATATTGTTCATTGAAATCTTCGTTTTGATTACGGGTACCTTCTCTAGTTTTGAAATGTGAAAATTCACCTGTAGCTAAACTCTCTTGATGTAAAATATTAAATTCTTTTGTTGCTTTTGAAAAGTTTTTGATATCTTTAATATTATATGTTTGTATTTTACCAATTTCTGAAATATATTTAATAAGTTGACTCCAAATAGTATCTTTTTCTAATAAGTTTTTATTACCAATTATGAATAGGCCGTATTTAGCACGGGTTATAGCAATATTAATTTGACTTTTATCGTTAAGGAAACCCAGTCGTTCACTTCTAACACATGAAAAGATAATAATATCTTTTTCAACGCCATGAAAGCCATCAATTGTATTAATTTCAATATCAATAGGTTGGTTGAAATATTTTTTTGATAAAATAAGCTCATTTCTTTGTAATTTGTATGGAGTGATGATACCAATTGTTAATTCTTTGAGTTTTGGATTATCTTGAACTAGTTTTTTGATAATTCTAAATACCGTTTCGATTTCTGATTCGTTCTTTATCGAACCAAAGCATTTTTCTTCTTGACTGTCGATAATATCATAAAATTCAAGTGGGGTATATTTTTGATCTTGATTAAATAATGTATTGTTTTGTATTAAGTTTGGAGAGTCTTTTAATTTACCAGAGTAAAAATGTTTAGATGAGAAATGAGATATTGATGGATGCATACGATATTGGGTATCTAATATTTGAACATCTATGGCTTTTGATAATCTTTCAAATAATGATATATTAATTCCATTATCGACTGAATCTTTAGAGAGTATTTTTGGTAATGATTGTACTGGATCACCAACAAGTATTAGCTTTTTAACATTTGAACTAGAGGCCAAAGGAATGATGGTAGATATTTCGCATGATTGTGTTGCATCATCAATAATAATAATAGATGGAATAAAATGATTTCTTCTAAAATCCATTGCACTTGCAGATAATGTCGACAAACAAATATTTGTGTTTTTTAATGTATTGGCTCTAATTTTAGACTCCTTGCCAAGTAGACAAATTGGGTGTATATCTTTTGAAATGTTTTCTAAACTACCTATTCTAGTAATAACTGGTGAATATTGCTCCATGTTGTTGCTATAAAATTTAGACTTCATTAATCGTCTTGATATTTCATCTACAGATCCATGAGATGGAGCACATACCAAAATCTTGAAATTTGGATTAACAGCCAATAATATTGATATTAAATTAAGAACCAAATGAGTCTTTCCAGTACCGGTTAGACCATGTACTAATGTAATGCCTTCAGAGAATAAAGATTGATCTACTGCATTTCTTTGTTGATCATTTAAAGCATTCATGTAGTGTTTAGCTAATAAAGGTGATAAAATATACTTGTTGTGTTTTAATGATGCATCTTTTTCTTTTGTTGGGGAAATAATAAAATCACACATTGGACTATCTTTAATGGAGGAAAGAGCCTCTAATTGTCTTTGGAATGTAACTGTGGTTGTAATTTTTGAATAGAATATAAGTTTTTCATTTACTGAAACACTATCGAAATAGGTATAAATTTGGTCAATAAAATCTTGAGTATTTTTTGATACCTTAAATAAAACTGATACAGTTTGTTGGGGATTGTTATTAATTCTTTCACCATTCTTGAATCTTGTAAAATAATCACTTTCAACAACAATTCCAATTACAAAATTTATACTTGAGTTTGATTGAAATAGCTTAAATAATACAAGGTCATTGGCTACTAATTCGTCATCATTTGATGATAAATTAGTTCTAAAAGAAACCTTTAAAGAGTCACTAGTTTTAGATATAGACTTGATTGAAACAATAGAGTTCATATTAAGATGATGTAGATTTTGAAGTATTCCATCATGTTGGCAAATAAATGGTTTTTCATCAAAATCGTAAAGTGCACATTGGATATTTCTTAAAAAATTTTCTATAACCGACATCTTTAGTGATTCTAAATAATCTTGATGGTTAATAAAACTATCTGATGTTTGGAGAAAAGGAATTGCTTGTGGGGATGTTTTTAAAACTAAATCTACAATACTTCCAACCTAAATGAATATTATTAATAAAAATTGAACAATTAAAATTTTATAAATTAATGTGTGCACTTACATTTGAATCCTCCATTCTAATTTGATGTTTTAATTGAGGTATTGATTGAAGTTTGCTTTCACTTAAATTAATTTGGCAAATATAAACATGAATTTCGTAAAATAAATGTTTGATTAACTTTTCAACTGATGGATGAATACTTTGAATTTTAATTGAAGAAAATTCATCTATGGTTTTATACGAGTTTTGATTAAAGGACCCACCTATTAAACTTTTAATTGGAATAATTTTAGCACACTTTTCAAATTTATTGATGAACCTTTGTATTGATATATTATTTGAAAACGTTTTTGATATGGTATTCTTTTGATGAATGAAATTTACTACATTTAAAAGTCTTAATGAAATAATGGCTCCATGTAGTATTTTATATTGAGAAAACTTCTTTTTTATTTCATTTTGAGTGCTGATAAAAATAGAGGATTTTTCTTTGTGTAAATCATAGCCTGAGTATATTTCTTTCAATACACCTAAAAATGGAATATCCACTTTAACTTGATTTAAATTGTATAGAATGCTTGAAATCTTAAAAGACTCTTTAATGCACGATTTAATTATTTCCTCTTGTCTATTGAGTCTGATAGGGTTGGCGGAACAGCCTTTAAACTTGTTTCCAGCAATATTTTTAAACTCCTCAAGGGTTTTTTCAAACTCTGTCAAAATTGTAGGTCTATTGAAAACCAAGATTTTATCTTTGAAGGTAAGGAATAAACTCTGGACTGGGTCAGTGAAATTATAAGGATTATTGAAGAATGATTCTTGAGCCATTGTTTGTAGATGTGCAAGTTCATCAAATCTTTGTTCAGTTTCTTCTTTACTAAAATAGTGTTTCAAACTTCTTAATTGAAATTCATTATTAAATAATAATAAAAGATATAATTTAATTAATAACTTTTCTAAATTTTCACACTCAGAATTACAACAAATAATGAATTGATTGCCAATTAAACCTCTTAATGTTGATTGTGCTTTGATGACATATAGAATTTCTTGTTCTTTATACTTCTTTATATTGACTAAGCTCTTAGCTATTTTCAATTCTTTTGAACCTAATAAAAAACCCCCTTGTTCTAAAACTGCTGAATAACATAAACTGTAATATTCATTTTCTTGATAATTTGGTTCTTCTTCATCACTATAATTTGGTGAAAATGGTGCTACTGTTGATGTTGTTGAAGGTGATAATGTGGGTGATGGAAATGGTCTTTCAACCAGCTCTTTTGTGATTTCTTTAAGCCTACTCCAGAAATAATTAAATAAGCTTGATATTCTACTGAATATAGTCAACTCTGGTACCTCTATAAGTTCATCAGTATCTTTAATTGTATATTTGAATGGTTTAAATAAATTGGATGAAGTCCTATAGTCTAAAAGATCTTTAAAGTTCATTTGTAGTAATTGATTTGATTCTGAATGAAATGACTTGTTCATCTTCTTTATGTCATTTTTGAGTTGATGATTTGATTTTATATGGTCTTTCACGTAATATACTTCGCCAAGTATATCGTTTTGATAATAAACTTGCAAAAGAAGGGCCACCTTAATTTTTACAAATAGTTTTTCAATCTCTTTATTGTGTTCGTATCCATGTGGTAATTGATTTAATAAATTGACACCATCTTTCTTATGCTTGAGTACTAAATTAATAAAAACATCATGCTTTGAAAGTGTCTTTAGGGTTCTTAAAACATCAGATTTTGTTTGATATATTTCGATTAAACAGGAAATAAATTGGGTGGTATTATTACAGTTGATAAATGAATCTATAATCTGTTCAATTAAATTAATTTTTACAACGGGTTGCTGATTTGATAATATTGTTGAAATACTTTTACCTATTAAAATAAATAGATTTGTTAGTATAAAAAATAAACCAATAATTAATATGTTTTTACTATTGCTTACAGTTGATATTAGTTTGTGGGATAGGTAATGGTGCAGTAATTTTTTTTAGCTCTGTCAATGTATTGTAAAACTGTTCGGAAACTTCTTTATCAAACAAAGACAACTCTGGAATCTTTATTAAAATATTACCTCCATTATTTTGAACCTCTATATTTTGAAAACGAAACAAGCTCTTCACTGACTGAATACATTCTCTAAAATCTTTAATATCTTTAAATATCTTGGCTCTTTTGTTTTGAAGCTTGATTAATTCTCTGAGTTTTGTAAAAACAGTAAATTTATCTAAACCATGTGGCTCCAATGAATCCATTAAAAATCTTCTTTGGTATTCTATATTCAATACAATCGAAACCAGTAATCTTGAATGTAAACTTTTGATTAGCCTTTTTTTTTCATTACCAACATCTGTTTGAATAAAAGACTGAAACCATTCATCAGTATAGCTAATTAAACTTTTAATGACCACAATGAAACCATTAGCAAAAACAATGTCTTTGATCAAATTTAATTGTGGATTATCTTTTGGAAAGTTAACGATTGAAATTTTACCTGTAGACACTGTAGTTTCGACTATAGCTTCAATTAAACAACCCAATATTCTATTTTTTTCATTTATGAAAGGTAAAGGATTTGATAATTTTGGTGAGTTTTTATTTTTTAATTTTATATTTTTTTCTTTATTAATATTATCACTATTAGTATTATTTGATAAATTATTATTTTTATTACAATCACCACCATTATTATCAATATTACTATTTAATGTTTTATTAATTGAGCTGTTAACTTTGTCAAATAAGTGGTTTAATAATGATGATATACTGATTTTACCAATCTTTGGTTCTTCAATAGTTAAATTATTAATTGTTAATTCTTGTAATGATTGAGAATATTCACCTCTAATAAATTTGAATGGAGTTATTTGGTTCTTATTTTGAAATTCTGAAAGCTTTTTTGAAAAAGAGGCTTTATGTTCTAAATCGATCGAATTAAGTTTATCCTTTTGAACTTGCCTCCCGATTTCTTCGACAAAACTAAATAGAAATATATTACTCTTTACTGATTCTTCCATAATTGATGTTATTCTATCATTTTGAATCGATGTTAGTTTCTTTTCTAAGAGATCTCTTTCTCTTTTGATTATATTATATAATGATTCTAATTGTTCTTTATTCACATTATCAGTGGTTGTCAGATCACTAATGTTTTCTAGAACTTGATCGATATTTGTACTCTTGAAAATAACACTAAAAAAGTCAACAGAATTATCTTGAACCAATGCCTTGTTGATTTTTTCGAACTGATACTTTAAAAATGAGGAAATGGAGCTGTGATTGCCGATTTTAGGTTCTTCAACTGTTAGGCCGTCATATGTAAAATGTTGCAATGATTGAGAGTATACACCATTTATAAAACTATTAACTGTTATTTGATTTTGATTTTGGAATGTGGTTAACTTTGCAATATAGTGGAATCTTTGGGATTTGGTGATACTTTTATTTTCAAGTAAATTCTCTAACCTGTCGGTTTGGATAACTCTGCCAATTTCTTCAATAAACTTGAAATCTATTATTTTTTTCTTGATTTCGCCAGATTTAAAGACATAGTATAGTTGGTCTTTACATAATACTTTATATTTGATCTCCAATATCCTCTGTTCTCTTTTTATGATATTATATAATATTTCTAATTCACTTTTATTTGTTTCATCTTTTTCTTTTAATTGAATAATATTTTGTAATATTTCATTTATTGTTACATCATTAAAAACTATATTAAAAATATTATTATTGTTGCTACACATTTTCCTTTTATATTTGTAAAAAAAAACATTTATTATTTAAGGTTTATTATCTTTTTTAATATGCCATTGAAAAAACATGACGAAAAATAATCAAAAAAAAAAAAAAAATTTTAATTTTAAAAAAAAAATGAAAAAAAAGTGAAAAAATTTTATTTTTATTATTGTAATTTATAAAATTAGTGCAGATTTACATTTCATGGTGTTTTAAGAGACTGTAATGCCACTTGGGAAAAAGGGTAACTTCATAGCATTAGATTACATCACACGGAAGATTTTTATAAAAAAAGATTGTTGTCTGAGGGATTCGAACCCTCGCATCAATGATATTGCAGCCTTAATGCAACCCCTTAGACCAACTCGGGCAAAACAACATTAATATGTGATGGATGTAATATAACTGTTGTTATATTTAAGAACTCTAATATAATGAATTAATTACTAAACAAAATGTATTATAAACTAAATGTAATTAATTATAATAATAATAAAACACAAAATAAAGATAAAATAAAATATAATAAAACCAAAATAAATATATAAAAATATTTAAAAATTATATTTTAAAAAATAACTAATCTTTATTAAAACTAAAAATTACTAATTATTATTATTTATAAATTCTATAACTAAACTATTACTTATTACTTTCTCTATATTATTTTCTCTGACTAAAAATTATTTTTGAATTTTAATTTATACTGAAAAATATTATTTTAAATGTGTTAAAATTTGACATTGATTATAAAATAATGAATGTGTGTTTATATCTGATAAATGTGATATTCGTTTATAATTATTATTGTAAATTGGTATTGATTTTATAATTGTTATTATATCACATGGTGTGAAATAATAACAATTCTAAAATCAATTCAAATTTATTATAATAATCATAAACATATATCACATTTATTAGAAAAAGACAAACATATATTATTTTATAATTATCATAAAATTTAGACACATTTTTAATTTAAATAATCACACATCTATTATTTTATATTTATCATCAATTGTAAACACATTTTAAAATTAAATATTTTTTTCAAATTAATTTTAATTTTTTAAAAATAATATTTTTCAGTATAAATTAAAATTCAAAAATAATTTTTAGTCAGAGAATAAGAGAGAGAATAATATAGAGAAAGTAATAAGTAATAGTTTAGTTATAGAATTTATAAATAATAATAATTAGTAATTTTTAGTTTTAATAAAGATTAGTTATTTTTTAAAATATAATTTTTAAATATTTTTATATATTTATTTTGGTTTTATTATATTTTATTTTATCTTTATTTTGTGTTTTATTATTATTATAATTAATTACATTTAGTTTATAATACATTTTGTTTAGTAATTAATTCATTATATTAGAATTCTTAAATATAACAACAGTTATATTACAATGGAACCCCTATCTGAAAGATCGTTACAGTTAGAGCTCCACTCGGAGTTACAGGAATATTACTAAGTTTAATAAAGAAATATAGTTATAATAGAAATATAGTTTAGAAACCTTTATTTAAGTATTTTAGTTATTATATTATTTATTGTTATTGTTATTAGAAGTTAATATTTTATATATAAGTCATAAATAAAGAATTATTACTGAAGTATTTATACTATCATAAACAAGTTGACATGAATGTATATATATATGTTAAACATGTGACAATTTCAACTAAATATATTATAAATGGAAAATTATTACTATTTTAAGAGATATTATTATAAAACTTATTATTACTATTTTAAGAGATATTATTATAAAACTTCTTATTACTATTTTAAGAATTATTATTTGAAAACTTTCATTATCTTTATGAGGTATCATTATAAATATAATGAATCTGTGTAGTATAACTGCCCCCTTAGTAACTACCAATTCCAGTGTTTCCAAATAACTTAAGAATTAGCTTCTAGAACCAATTTCATTCAGTATAAATACCTCAAGTCCTCAGTCTAAAACTTCAGAGGTTTTTTTATTCTATATTATTAAATAAACTACAATTTCATTACACATATAATATTTGTTATTTGTTGTTTATTTGTTATACTTATTTTACATATATATATACTTAATTATTAGTAAGCTGTATAGAGCTTCATTACATCTGTAATGAAAAGGTATATGATTATGAAGTTACACAACTAAAATACTTAACGAAAATATAATAAACTCTAAAATAAACACTTATGGAGACGCAATAAAATATATTAACACAAACTAAATAATAAACACTAAAGCACTTAAATTACTTAAAAACACTTAAAACAATTATGAGAACACTGAAATATACTTTATTTGTTATTTATCTTTATTACTTGTTTAAACATATATATATATAACTTACTAAAATAAACTAACTAAGAAACTCTAAAGTTTTAGACTGAGGACTTGATGTATTTATACTGAATGGGATTAGTTCTAGAAGCTAATTCTTAAGTAGTTGAAATACTGGCATTGGTAGTTATTATTTAAAAAGCAGTTACAAAATACTGGAATTGGCAGTTATTAAAAAGCAGTTATAAAATACATTTTTACTTAAAGATATAGACTATCGATTCATTACAAATCAAAAAAATTTTCTCATTGGTTTTTTTTTTATGAAAAAATAAAAACAATCTGTCACAAAAGCTAATAAAATAACAGACAACATCAGATAAAAAGACTTCATGATATTAGAAAACTTTGCAACTATAGGTGACAGATTATATAAAAGGAGAAAATGGAAGCTTTACCAACAACTTTCCCAGTACCACACGTACGTATGCCAAATTCATATAACATCAAAATTTACACATTCATTCGGGAGCTGTATCATATCATATGCAAAGTCAAAAGAACAGGAGTTGAAAATAATGGAGTTAAAGAACAATAAAATGCAAATCTTAAAAATTCTTTAATTGTTATATATAAATTTATACTATTTTTTCTTTTTTAAAAATTATTATCCTTTTGAATTGTTATAAAAAAAATTCAAAATTTTTATTTATTTAAAGAAAAAATGATTATTATTATTATTACTATTGTTATTACTATTGAATATTACTATTGTTTATTATTACATTATAATAATATGATATTGTTGTTGATGCTGATACTAATCCAAATGTTAATCTTAATGCTAAAGCTGATGCTAATCATAATCCCAATGCTAATTCAAATCCTAACACTGATGCTGATTACATATCATAAACCACTGATTAAAAATGTTTAAAAGAATTCGAATCAAAAGCAGATTTTGGACATTTACTACAATTTGCATGGAACTTTTACACCTTTTACACTAATTTTGAATTTAAGGAAAGTATCCCAAACTATTGAAGATGAATCTGATGATATTGATAAGTGATCATCGATTATTATATCTCCTGGTTTAGTTCTTGATAAAAATTTAAACTAAATTTCATTAATTGATCATATAATGAAATAGAACCATCCGATGGTTGTAAATTATTGTTTGTTGATACCTGACTAATCCATGATGTACCTGGAGTGTAAGTGGAGGATACTAATTCTCAATCTTTCATTAATTGATCATATAATGAAATAAAACCATCCAATGGTTGTAAATTATTTTGGATCGGCGAAATTGAATTTAATTGATCTAAATTTAATTTTAATGGTGTTGAAATATAAAATTGATTTCATTTTTGATATTAAAATAAAAATAATAAAAAAAGTTAATAATTTGGGTGATTTTATATTTAAATATAAAATTATTTTAATTTATTACTTACCATTATAGAAATCGAAATAATTGATACTATAATAAGGTAAAAATGAAACCACTAAATATAATAGGTAAATTGAAATATATTTCATATTAGCAATATATGGTCTAAACTTTAAATAACCTGAATAATTTAAATTTTCCCAAATTCTCGGCACCATTGGATAACTTTCAATTATTACTACTTTCTCTGAACTATTTGTAATGGTTGATGGTTGTGATTTGTTTGGATTAGGTATTCTTTAAAATAAAGAATCATGTTGGAAATCGTTGAAAGTTTTGGAGTTGTTATTGGTGTCCTTTAAATGTGATTTAAGATATAAATATCTGCACAAGGAAACAACAAAAAGTACAAAAGCTACTATACCATATCCCATTTTTTATTTTATTATTATTTAAATTGGTGTGTAAAAAATAAAAAAAATAAAGTTTATGAGATGTATTTTTTAATGTACAGGGTTATTTATAAAACTATTTACAAAAAACAAAAATAAACAAAATAAAGTTTATGACTATATGAAAAGGGAAAAATTCATTAGGATTTATTTTTTCACATATTATATATACATACAATTACCTATTTGTTTGTTGCTTGAATTAATTTATATTATTTTTTATTTTATATAGAGTAATTGAAAATATTAATAATTGAATTTAAAAAAATATAATAAAAAATATAAAAAAATAAAAAAAAAATTTTATTATTAAATTAAAAAAGGGGTTTCTGTTTAAAATTTGGTGGTAGTGAGAGTTTTTTTAAAAAATATAAATTTTTTTTTTATTTTTAAAAAAAAAAAAGTTTTTTATATGTAGTTCAGTTATTACATTTATAAAACTAGCCGTAAATTTTTTTTAATGCAATGTAATAAAGTGCAATATGCAAAACTAAGGAGCGAGGTGACCAACTTCACATTAATACATGTATAAATTAAGAAATTTCCCTTTTGAACTCCTACTTTATTTTTTCAAACCTTATGGGGGTCATTATTCTAAATCAACATATTAATGTTGTTTTGCCCGAGTTGGTCTAAGGGGTTGCATTAAGGCTGCAATATCATTGATGCGAGGGTTCGAATCCCTCAGACAACAATCTTTTTTTATAAAAATCTTCCGTGTGATGTAATATGCACGAGGAAATGGTCCAATTTGGGAGCATATGTAATGTAGGTACAAATCTATTAGTTATTTAAAGTAAATAATATTTATTAAAGTAATAAAACGATAATTATTTAAGTTATGAATATTATGTATTTTCGAACTAAAACCGAAAAACTATTTTATTTTTATTTTTTTAAAATTTTTAAATTTTTAATTTTTGAAAAATTATTTTAAATATTTTTATAATTTTAATTATTTGATTTAAATTATAAAAAGTATTTAAACTTCGTTGATTAATGTGTTTGATATATAAAATGATTCTTATCTTGAATTATTAACTAAAATGATATATAATAAGCAGTGATTACATTACATATCCCCTTTCTTGACAAGATTCCCAAAATTAAATGAAATTTTTTTTTTTTTTTTTTTTTTTTTATGTTTGTGGAAGAGTTGATTATCGTGTTAAACTTGTTTATTAAGTCTCTTCTGGTGTGCTAAAAAATTATTCTCAACTGGAACTGTTTTTGCAAGCTCATCTTCAAATTGACGTACTAACATAGGACAATCTTCTAAGTAGTGCTGTGGAACCCATACATCGTTATCTTCACCAGCATTCTTGTAACGGATTAAATATTCGATTCTTGACCCTTTACCATATACTCTATTTCTCTTATTAACGATTGTGTCTATTTCTTCTACCACAGGGATTTGAGTTTTACGTCCTCTATCTACGAATAAGTTTCTATCTTCTTCAATGAATGGTTTAATATCATTGACATGAACTACTCTGACGCCATTAGCTCTATCCAACAATCTGATTTTGTAATTTAGTTGAGTTTTTCCTTCAATTACTCTAAATGGACCACAATATCTTGAAAGTAACTTATCTTTGTCTATTTCCAATTTAAATGTATCCAATTTACTTCTTTTCACCCATACCCAATCACCTACTTCATATTCAATATCCTCTTTGTCTTTATTGTATTGAATAGCCTGTTCAATCTGTGCATCAACCATATTATCTTGAGCAACCTGTCTAAATACCTGTAATCCTTCTGTATAACTGACATTATATACTGTATTAATATTTAATGGTACTCTTGCTTCGTAACCATAAACTACGCTCATTGGTGTTTTCTGTGTTGATGTGTTGACTGTACTATTAATTGCAAACTCGGTACTCTTAATTTCCCTATCCCAATTAACCATCTTTTGACCACTTTTTCTTAATATATCTAATAAGGTTCTGTTAACTCTTTCAGTTTGGCCGTCTGCTTGAGCTCTACCTGGTGCTGTGGTTTTTAATACCATTCCGGTTTCTTTAATTAATTCGCCCCATAATTCGGTTGTGAATAGTTTATCATTGTCGCAAACAATAGTGAGTGGTAATCCATATGAACAAACGATATTATCCCAAAACAACTTGCTTACTTGACTAGCGGTAATTGTCTTCTTACAAGGTATTAACTTGACCATTTTACTAAGTCTATCCACGACTACAAACAAATAATCATTACCATCTTGAGTTGTAGGTAATGAGAGAAAATCCATCGTAACATCATTCCAAGGTCTAGCAGGTATTGGTAACGGATTTAGTAAACCATGCTTCTCCCTTTCGATTCTAACCTTTTGACATTCTGGACAAGCGGCTACATAAGCTTTAACACGTTTCCAAAACTTGGGAAAATAAAAACTTGGTCTGATTCGTGCTGTGAGTCTATATACTCCTGGATGACCTGCATAATTAGAAAGATGACCTTCGTCTAAAATTTTAGTAATTTGAGCTTTGTCCACTAAAACTAGTCTTCTTGAATCTGTTGTAGCATCAATTAAGTATAATAAACCATCTTTTTCCAACATATCATTTCTTAATTTTGCTGTCTCTAACCATTTCTTACTGTATTCATCCGCAACTTCATACGATTCCTTAACTTGATCTAAAAACCCATCGTCCCAATCATAATAAAATTTGGCGTTACGACTGAGAAAATCTGCTGCAATATTCTTCTTACCCTCGATGTGTACTAACTCGTAACTGAACATACTGATTAAGTCTAACCATCTAATTAACCTTTTAGGTGTCTCTTGTTTAGTTTGATAATGAGCTAAATTAAGATGATCCGAGTAAACTATAAATTTATTACCTAACAATAAATAATCAAATTTTTTCAATACATTGATTAACGCTAATAATTCTCTATCGGTAGTTGTATATGATTTCTGAAAACTATTAAATTTCTTCGAGTCGTACAATACTGGACGTTCATTATTATCACTGTCGAACTGAGTGATCATGCAACCGGTACCAACATCGCTTGCATCAATATAGACATGGAAAGTCTTCTTTGGATCTGGTTTGATCAACAATTTGGACGACGCTAAAGCCAACTTTAATTTCTCGATATCGTCTATAATCTTATCTGAAAGCTTTAACTTGGTATAATTCTTACCTGACGTAATGGATGTAAGACCTGCAGTAAGTTCTGTATAACTAGGAATAAACCGTCTATAATAATTACACAAACCTAAGAAGCTTCTAACTTCACCAATTGTAGCAGGAATAGGATACTCCTGAATGGCTGCTATCTTCGAATCTCTTACTTTAATACCTTCCGCACTAATAACATGACCTAAAAACTCTACTTCAATACAAAAGAATTGACACTTCTTACTGTTTAAATAGACCTTGCTATTTCTGCATCTTTCCAAAACCAATTTAATATGTTCCATATGTTCCTCTATCGTATCCGAATAAATAACAATGTCATCCACGTAAATAGCTAAAAACTTTTCAAACCCTTCCAAAACTGATTGAGCGAACTTATTAAAATACGCTGGAGAGTTCTTCAAACCAAATGGAGCTCTAGTGAATTGATACAATTTACCACCGGCTCTAAATGCTGTATGATGACGATCGTCTGGATGTAATAACAATTGATGGAACCCAGATTTCCAATCTAATTTAGAAATGTATTTAGCATTTCTCGTTTTATATAAAAGTTCATCCGCATTAGGCATTGGGTATTGAAATTCTACAGTTTGGTTGTTCTTTAACCTGTAGTCGAAAACTAATCTATCCCCCTTTGCTAAAAACGCTGATGTGCTATTGGCTGACGTACTCTCTTCGATAATCCCTCCATCCAATAACTCTTTTACTTTCTTGAAGATGTTATCTTCTTCTTGTTGTGACCTTTTACCGTAGTTAACTTTGACTGGCTGACTGTTCTCCTTGACCTTAATACGCATATCTAACCCTGGTCTGACTGGAGGTGTGAAATTTGGTAATGATTCCACCAAAACATCCTTGAACTTATTATTTATCCAATCCGTGTATTCTTTAACTTTCGCATCCAGCTGTTCTTTGTTTAATTCATCCACTACTTTTGGGACCTCCTTGCTAGCTGCTACTTCACTAACTACTTTATCAGTTTTTTCAACATGATCACTTACTTTGTCGTTAACAACCGCACCTTTCATTACGGTTATCCTTAACGTCTTCATCGACATTAACATTCTACCATTCACCTGTAGATCTTTAAAACTACCACTGGCTACCACCTTCGAATGATTATCAACGACCTTCTTATCCTTTTCGAATAAGGTTAATTTAACTTTATGAGCTAATTTATTATTATCTGCATCCTTAAATATTTTGATAATGTGAGGATCTTCAATACGTAACGACTGTACCGAATCTACCAAAAAATCCAACCCGATTACCATATCATGTTCCATGTTAATTGCATAAAACTTCATATCGGTTGACATTTTTCCATCCAATGTTTTAAACTGAACAGTAGCCTCCACACTCTTCTTAGCAACGTCTTCTCTATAAACATCACCAATTGGATACCTGACCTTAATATCTTTTACAAAACTTTTCAACCCATAACAATACTTGTTGTTTAACAAACTGACGTTACAACCAGTATCTATCAATGCACGTAAATAATATTTACCTATACGCACACCCATTGCAAAACTTGTAGGCTTCTGCATACCTATCGGTACCAATATATTATTTGGCGAGATCTGGACAACTGTTTCTGACATGTCCCTCTTTCTTGCAGTAAAAGCATGTGAGCCTCCCCTTAACAAATGGTTTTCTAACCTTTTCTTCATCAGTTGGTTTATCTGATTTCTCTACAGCATTTTGTACTTTAACACTGTTAAATTCTTTGACCCTTGGTGTAACCTTCTGTTCTCTCTCCTTCTTATCTAAATAATTTTTGTAAGTTACCTCACCAATGTCCCTTAACACTTTGACCCATTCCTCGATCGATTTCGTATTACCCTTTGTAATTGTTTTATTATATTTATCAACAAATTGTGTTGTGATAAAATTAGGTAGGTCGACCTTGAGTTCAGCGATCCTTTGATGGTCGGTGTAGTTTTCCCAAACCATTCTATTCTCCAAGAACAAGCTGCAATAAGACCCTAGATTCTCTCCATAAATACTAATCTTTCCCTTGGCCTCCTTCAAACTCATTCTTAACTTATTTTCACGCTCTGCCTTGTTGTCGTGATCCTTCATATATCTGACGTAACCGTTCCATTCCATTTGACCTCCATTGTTAACAATATATTCTCTAGTGATATCTCTAAACTTGATACAACTTTCTTTATTATAAAATACTACTTGGGTTAGTTGTTCGAGTTTCTCTTCGATTTTGCTGTAGCCATAATTATTTAAATGGAACCAAGCACGTTCACCATATTTCTCGACTGTGCTGTTGCAAATGATATTACAAATATCATCAATATCGTCGTTCTTCAGCTTCATACGGCTAATAGTCTTGTTGACTTGGTTTTCTACTACCACAACGTTTTCACTAACTTTTTGGTCCTCTCTAGACTTGCTTAGTTGGTTTACCCTGCTTTCTAGGCTTTTTATATCTCTTTCATTATCGATTATCACGTATTTTAACTCTGCATTTTCGTCACTTAATTCTGCGAGCTTCTTCTCACGTCTTTCTGAGTTCTTTTTGAGAACTGCAATTTCGCTTTCTAAATCAATACGGATAAATGTGTCTCTCTGACTCTTTTCCTTCTCTTCCTTACGCATTGCTTCAGATGTGGCTAAAAGAGATATTTTATCTTCGACTATACGTTTTAATTCAGCCAAATCCATTAAAAGTTTTTTATTCTCCTCTTTTAAAGAGATATTTTCGCTAAGTACTCCATCAACGGTTCTGTTTGTTTTCATCATTTTTTATTATTATTGATTATTATTAAGTATTACTTATTACTTATTACTATTAATTGTTATTAATTATTACTATTATTATTATGTTAAAAAAAAAATATTATTATAAACTATTATTGTTCTACTAAATTATCTATTCGTGATTCAACAATTTCTTTTTGTTTCGACCCGGGCCTCGATACAACTAGATAATATGTGTGGAAAAAAAAAAAGTGTAATGTAGGTACAAATCTATTAGTTATTTAAAATACATAATATTCATAACTTAAATAATTATCGTTTTATTACTTTAATAAATATTATTTACTTTAAATAACTAATAGATTTGTACCTACATTACACATAGATAAAAAAAAGACAAAACAAGCAGAAGATTTGTAGATGATTGTCCATAACAATTATCAACTTAGTTTGTTTTTCAACACCCACTGTAAAATAAAAAAAAGTGTTTAAAAAAAAATATTTAAAAAAATTTTAGGGTGAAATTTTTCTAATTTTTTTCTTTTTAATCAGAACCAAATCAATCACAAAGTGGTATTGTAGGTATTAAATTCTCTATATATTTCTAAATATAATTTTAAATAATAAACTTACATAATTTTAGCAAACCAGTGAAGATACAAAAACAAATATTGAAGTTATAGTAAAAAATGGTGGTGTTGGTATTTTTGAATTTGTCACTGATAGGATTTCGCTAGAAAGCCATACAATTACAGATGGTGAAAATGTCATACGTCATTTATATGGTGCTCCACTAACCATCAAAAATACAGGAAGCACAACCTTAACATGTAGACTCTATAGAGTCTAACAGATAAAACAAAAAAAAAATTTAGTTTATACAAACAATAAATTTATAATTATTTTTTTAAGTCAATAAATAAACTAAATTTTTCAATAAATTTTTATTAAAATACAAAATTAAATAATAAATCTTAACTTCCTATTTATTGACTTAAAAAATAATTATAAATTTTGAATATTTTAATAAACTTTTTTTTAAACAAAAAAAAAAATTACAAAATTGATTGCAAAGATGTTATTACTAATATACATTGTACTTTATTTGTTATTTTTTTAAAAAATTTCTTTTAAAAATTGGTTTTTATCTAACCTCTTTTAATGGTACACTATTTGGAGATCTATTTCCGTGGTTTAAAGATTCAAAATCGCAACTTTCCTCTAGGCTAATGATATCACTACAGCTTTTTTTACCATCATCGTCATAGTTGTCATCCACAATATTTGTAGAGTCTTGATGTCTCCAAATATGTTTCCAATGTTTAGCGATTGGAATATGATTATCATCACCAAATACCGATAGATAGTTTAACCTGTACATTGAGAATGCAATACATATACCAATAATCCAACCAGCCAAAACATTTAAAAAGGTGTGACGGTAATCAGCAATTCTGGAGACACCTATTAAACCGGCGCCAATAGTACAACCACAAACTGAGATATAAATAAAAAGATGACCACGGCCATGGAATGTTTTGAATTTTGAATTTAAATAGATAGCTAGATAACCAAGAGAAGTAGCGGATATAGCTGCATGACCGGATGGGTAGGCACTTAAAGCATCGTTAATGTCGTAATCTGAAGCGGTACAGACTGTACTATCATAATAAATACCACCATAGCCTACAGGAGTGGCTGCAGCAATTGATTCTGGTGTTGGTTTGCAAATTGATAAAAAGTTTGGACGCAATCCACCAATAAAACATTTGAAGCTTGATACCAATAATAAAGTTAGTGTAATTGCCTGTGCCAAACCTAAAATTGCATGATGAAAATCTTTTCTATTTCTTTTGATTACAAGACTGATGATAACCATTAAACCGACTGGAACCAATATAATAATTGGGATAAGTGAATGCATTGGTACCAATTCATCCAAAAGTGGATATGATATACTTTCATCGTTTAATCTAAATAATCTTCCTCTAACTTTAACTTTTAAAAACAATATACCACCAATAACCAATACTATTAAAACACATAACCAATCCAATACATAAAATGAATATTTATTTCTTTTTCTAAAATCATAATTATAAAATAAAGGTTTATCGTCTTCATTTATATAATTAAATTTTTTAATATTATATTTATATGTATTTTTATTTTGATTATTTTGATTATTCTGATTATTTTGATTATTTTGATTATTTTGATTATTTTGATTATTTTGATTATTTTGATTATTTTGATTATTATTATTCATATTACTATTATTATCTATATTACTATCAATATAATATTTATTCTCCATTTTTTTTTTCTTTAACAAAAATTTTTTTAATTTTTTTTTTATATATTTATTTTTAATTTTTTATAATGTTTTTATAATGTTTTTTTATTTATTTTATTTATTTTATTTTATTTATTTATTATTTATTTATTATTTATTTATTATTTATTTATTTATTTATTTATTTATTTATTTATTTATTTATTTATTTATTTATTTATTTATTTATTGGATATTTTACAAAAAGTATTTTAAAATAAATAAAAAAAAGGGGGCCAATTTTTTTAATTAATTAATGCCTACCAAAAAAAAAAAAGGATAAGGGTTAAAAAAAAATTTTTTTTTTAAAAAAAAAAAAAAAAAAAAAAAAAAAAAAAAATTGGTTTTTATCTGTTTAGATATTTGAAAAATTTAAAAATAAGTTTTTTTTTTTTTTTTTCAAGATTTGCTGATAAGAAAAAAGATTTATTTGTTTTTGTTAATTTAAATGTGTGATTATATGTGAATGTGGAATGTTATCATATTAATTATTTTTTTTATTTTTTTATTTTTTTATTTTTTTATTTATAACTTTTGGCCAATTAATATATTATAGTTTATTAAGAATATTACTTAAAATAAAGAAACAGGAAATTAGTTTGAAAAATATTTTTTTATTTGCAAATAAAAAAAAAAAAATTTTTTTTTTTTTTTTAATAAAATTAATTTTGAAAAAAAAAAAAAATTATTTATTTAATTTTTTTTTTATTATTTTTTATAATTTTTTTTAATTTTATAAATTTCAACTTCAAAAAATAATTATTTTAATTTTTTTTTTTTAATTATTTATAACTTACATACATAGAAATAAATTTTTTTTTTTTTTTTTTTTTGTTTATTTATTTTAGAAAATGGTCAAAGTAAACGTAAAGTGGAACAAAGACAAATATGAGGTTGACATTGATCCAAATGAATCAGTAGCAGAATTTAAAGCACAATTGTTTTCATTAACTATGGTCCCTGTTGAAAGACAAAAAAGTAAGTATTTAAAATACATGTAAATATATTAAATGATTAGCTGATATTGATTTAGTTGTTTTTATTTTCTAGTTATGGGATTTAAAGGAGGTATTTTAAAAGATGAATCACAATGGAAAGATTTAGATCTTACAGAAGGTAAAAACTTAATGTTAATGGGATCCGCTATTGAATTACAAAAGCCAGATAAACCAGTTGTTTTCCTTGAAGATTTACCACCAAGTAAAGCTGCTGCCTTAAATAGTCTTTTACCATCAGGTTTAACCAATCTTGGTAACACTTGTTATTTAAATGCCACTCTTCAATGTTTAAAAAATGTACCAGAATTATTACAAATCATCAAAAGGTAATTTTTAAATGATCATATCAATGATTGCTATTGTTATTAACATATTTTTATTATTATTATTATTATTATTATAGTTATAAACCAAAAACCAACTCTAGATATTCAAATTTATTAAAATCATCCCAAAGTTTATTTAAAGATTTATCAGGCGGTATTGGAGAACCAGTTACACCATTTTCATTTTTAACTGTAATTATTATTTTTGAAAATTAAAATTATTAATGGTATATATTAATATGTTTTTTATTTTTTTATTTTTTTTTTTAAATAGACATTCAGAATGTGTTTCCCAAGATTTTCAGAAAAAAGTAATGAAGGTCATTTTATGCAACAAGATGCTGAAGAAGCATGGAGTGAATTATTAACAGCATATGCACAAGAATTACCACTTGAAGAAAATCAAACAGATTCACATTCAGCTGATTTGATCAAGAAATCAATGATTGGTAAATTATTTGGTATTCAAGTTGTAGAAAAGTTTACATGTAAAGATAACCCATCAGAAGAACCAACCACCAGAGAAGAAACACTTTTAAAATTAGCATGCAACATTACAGTTGAAACTTCATATCTTCTTGAAGGTTTAAAGAAAGGTTTAGAGGAAGAAATTTCAAAAGCTTCACCATCACTTCATAGAGATGCAACCTACGTTAAAAAAACTTTAATTAAAGAGTTACCACAATATCTTATGGTTCAATTTGTAAGATTCCATTGGAAAGATACCTCAAAAACTAAATCAAAAATTGTTAGAGTATGTATTATTAAAGATTTTAAAAAAAAAAAAATTAATATAGTTTATTAATATAAAATTTATTTATAGATTGTTCAATTCCCATTTGTTTTAGATTTACAAGGTTTATGTACACCAGAATATCAAGCCAAGCTTGAACCAAATAGAAAAAAATTGGAAGATGAAGCCAATTCAGCACTTGATAAGAAGAGAAAGGCATTTGCTAATGATGATGACGATTCTAAACAAACAGAAAAGAAAGCTGCAGTCGGTGAGGAACAACCATCCACTTTACCAACTCTAAGTGAACCTGTTGATATTTTTAATAAATCAGATGACACTGGTAAGTATGAATTGGTTGCTGTTTTAACACATCAAGGTAGATATGCTGAATCTGGCCATTATGTCGCTTGGGTTAAAAAGGCTGAAGATAAATGGTTTAAATTTGATGATCAAATTGTTACCGAATGTAATAACGAGGAAATTAAAAAATTACAAGGTGGTGGTGATTGGCATATGTCCTATTTACTTTTATACAAAGCTATTAGAGTTAATAATAATGATAACAATAACAATACTTCCCCAAATAGCACTACTACTACCACAACTACAAATTAAAACAATATTAATTATTAAATATTAAATTAAATAAAAAATCTTTTAAAATATAGATATATATAGTTTTAAATTAATTTTTTAATTCTCTCATTTTTTTGAGATTTTTAAATATATTATTTTATATTTTTTTTTTATTTTTTATTTTTTTGTTTTTTTTTTGTTTTTTTTTTTTTGTAAATTTTTTTATTTTTTTTTTTATTTTATTAAATTTTTTGTTTTAATATTTATTAAATTTGTATATATATATTATAAAATGGGTTTTACAGATGATGGTGAAGCTCATAACGATATTTTATTAATTGACGAGAATAATATAAATGAAATTATAAATAAAAAACTCCATTATTGGGAAGAGGAGTTTAGTATTATAAAGATGGAATCACACGACCAAATTAAACAAATTTCAAATTCATCCTCATCATTACACGAATTAAATTTTCAAACCAATGATATAAATTGTGACTTACCTGAAGAGGTTTTCAAAAATTGGTATCAATTTGCAATATCTTATGTAGAGTCATTAAATTCAAATACTGTTACAAATGATATGGGTAAATACTTAATTAAATAATAATATCAATAATAATTATAATTATTAGTTTAAATATTAATAGTTTTTTTTATAATTAGAACTAGAAATTATATTATCAATTAAAGTTGTTTTAAATTTTATGATAGATAAAGAAATATTATTAAATTCAAGTAAATATGACGATGGTGTTTTTAGAAAATATTTAGAGCAGTTTAGAAAGGTTTTAACAATTTTATTAAGCAAACCCAAGTTTACAATGTTATTTGTTTCAAGATTTGAACAAGGACCATCAACAAATTTTATTAAAGATCAAATAAAAAACTCATTACAAATCTTAATAAATTCAATTCAAAGGGCATCAACATTATCAAAGAAAATGGAAATTTTAAACTCAATTCAATCTATCGTTGATATTGGTAACAAATTAACAGCAATTAATTTATGTATAGACTTTTATTTCAACTCTATAAACATAATTCAACCATTAATATTATTTGCAAATTCATTAGACCATGGTGAAGTTTTAAGAAATTTATCAATAAAAATTTTATCAAATTTACCAAAAGATCAATATAAATCTGATATTTTAAAACAACTTTCATTAGTTTCAACAGATTCATTAACATTAAATTATTTTTGGTCAAATGATGGTATTTTTGACAAAGAATCAATTTCAATTGTAAGTAGTGGCAATATTTTTTATCCAAAGTTAAATATAATAATTAACAGTAAAATTTTTATTTTTTTAAAATAGTTACAAAATAGAATACCACCATCATCAAAAGAATTTGGAGATAAAGTATTGTTATCAATAAAAACAGCAATCGATACAAATTATATAGATATATTAAGCAAAAAGAATAACGAAGAAACAATAGAAAAAATTTTAAAGATTATTTTCGATTTCATTGATATTTATTCAATTAAAATATCATTGCAAGATAAATTAAAGGCATATTCAACAGATGACTACCAATCACCATATGAAGTTTTAGATGTTTTTGAAAGTTTAATGGGTCAATTACCAAACAACAGAAATATAATTAAAAAGTTATTTAGCTCTTTAGGCCCAATTGAGGGCTCATTAAATTGTATATTAAACTCTAGCAAAAAATTTACCAAAGAAACATGGAGCAGCGAATTATTGCCAATTCTCAGGGATCAAATCGACCTAATGAAGTTCCAAGGTGTCTCAGGTATTCAAAGAGAACAAACTGTTGTAGATTGTGTAAGAGAATGTGCTCGTTTATTTTATTTAGATAACCCTAAATCACTTACAAGCGAAAATACTGATATCGATCAATTTACAAATATTTTATTTTTCACAATTATCGAAGCAATTAGACATGGCTACAACTTGCAGATCCTTTGTTCAATTATTATTTTAAATCATCTCCCAAGCTCCATTGGCTGGTTCTCCCAAATTGTAAATGGTTCAATTTGTTATAATTTAAAGACTTCAAGATTCATTTTCGATATATTTTTACAGTTACTGGGCTTTACTGAAGTCGAAGAAAGTCAAACTATACAGTCATTAAAAGTTGATCATATGCAACCTATTTTTCATCAGCTAGTCTCCCTACCAAATCCAGTTGCCTTTGCTCTAATTTCAACATGCCTAAAATTCAAACAAGCAAAGCAATTCCTTATCGATAATCCATTGTTGGTAAATACTTTAATTCAAAGCATTCGTGTATTTATAACAGAGTTAAATAGTAACAATGTAGCATCCTTGGATAGAGATCATGCAGAGTCTATAACCGAGTTAATTAAAAATCTTTTCCCAATCGTTCATCCTGGTGATTCAAATTTCCTCTTTAGTATATCACTAAAAGTACTATTATTGGTTCCAAAAGGCATGCCATCTTCTTATGGTGATGAAGAGCTTAGTAAACTTATCAATCGTATACCTTTAAATGTTCCTTTATCATTATCAGATGTAGAACTCGGATTAGAGATTTTAGGTACAGAATCAAAATCAGCGTTATGCAATTTTTCACCAAATTATTGCATACTAGATAAAAATGAAGCCGTAAGGTCATCAGCATTACAGGTTTTATCAAGGAGACCAGATTTAGTTAAAGATAATATACCTCAAATCATTAATTCAATTAAAACTTCAAATAATTCAATCTATGAAATGGAACTTTTATTATCAGCTTCGCCAATAATGCCAATTATATTCGATATAGATAGGTCCTATACTCTAGAATGTTTAGATATCCTCTACAAAACAATTAAACAATCAGCTCTTCGAGATTCAATGAATCACCCAAATGTTATTGCAATTCAAAATACTGAATATATTATTAATAGAATTACTCAAGATGACATTATAAAATATATTGGCAAATCATCACTTTTAATTTCAATACTTTTAAAATTAAAAAAATTTTCAACCTCAATAAGATTGGTTTATAAAGATTTAAGAAAAAAAGGCTATATTAATGATAGATTAAAAGAAAATTCAATCAATTATTAATAATTTTGTAAAATGTAAATAAATAAAAATAATTTTGTATTGTGCGCAAAAAAAAAAAATTAAAAAAAAAAAACAAAAAAAATCGAAAAGTCAAAAAAACGGTATTTAACCATCATTTTATTAAAAAAAAAAACAATGGAGCAAATTAATGAACCATCATATATTTTACGTGACCCAAAGCCAGGGGACATGGGAATGGTAGTTTACCAAAATGCTGTATTATATTCAAACGAATATGGTTGGAATTCAAATTTCGAAGCATTAGTTGCTAAAGTAGTATCTGACTATTTGACCAATTTTGATGCAAGATATGAAAAATGTTGGATTGCTGAAAAAGATGGTAAAGTAGTTGGTTCAATATTTGTAGTTAAACACGATGAAAATACAGCAAAGCTTAGATTGTTATATGTTGACTCTTCAGCACGTGGTTTAGGAATAGCAAGTAAATTGGTAGATGAATGTATAAAATTTGCACAAAAAGTAGGTTATAAGAAAATGATACTTTGGACCAATAGTATTTTAGTAGATGCTGCTAGAATTTATAAGAAATTTGGTTTTCAATTAGAATCTGAAGAAAAACACTCAACATTTGGACCAGAACTGGTAGGTCAAACTCTTTCAAGAAATCTATAAAATAAAATAAAATAAAATAAAATAAAATAAAATAAAATAAAATGAACGTTGTATATGTATAAAATTACACTCTAAAATATTTTATTTATTTATTTATTATTTATTATAATGCTAATTGTAATGTTACTGTATCAATAAATTTATCGAATTTAAAACCAACATCTTTAAGGTGACTTTTATTTCCGAAACCTAATTTTTCGTGTAAAACTATTGATCCTACATTTTCAAAACCTCCAATAACAGCAACCATTTGTTTATAACCTTTTTCTTTGCAAAGCTTTATAAGTTCAGATAATAATAATTTTCCAACGCCCAAACCTTTATAATCTTTGCTTATATAAATTGAATCTTCAACAGTATATCTATAGGCTATTCTTGGTCTAAAAGCAGATGCATATGCGTAACCTACAACAGTTTCACTGCTTTCATCTGCACTTTTTGTGGTTGCAACAATATATGGATAACCATTACCTGTAATACTTTTATATCTTTTTAAAATTTCATCTTCTGATGGTATTTCCTCTTCAAATGTGCAAATTTCAAATTCTACATAAAAGCTATATATTTCTTGAATTGATTTTATATCACCTTCATTTGCTGCTCTTAATTTAAATTCCATTTTTAATATTACACGATTTGTTTGCTTTTTTTTTTTTTTGCAGTTTTAATTTTCTTTTTTTTTCCCCAACCCAAAAATCTAAAAATTAAAAAAAAAATTAAAAAAATAAAAAAATAAAAAAAATAAAAAAATAAACGAATCTATTTAGTTTTAATATTTCATTATTAAATATTATAATTAAAATTTTTTATTGTTTTCCCAATTTTTTAATAATTCTAATTGAAATAGTGAAACGGATGGTTCCATTTCTGATAAAACTTTTAATATATCATCCATCGAGATCGAAGTTGTATTTATATCACGCTGGATTGAATAAAGACCAGATTTTTTTAATAATGCATTGATATCTGATCCAGTATAGTTTTTAGCTTTTTCTGCAATAACATCTAAATCTACGTCATTACTTATTTTGATAGATGAAGATTTAATAACATGTTCTAAAATTTGTTTTCTTTCTTTTGGTTCTGGTGGTCCTATATAAACAGTTTTATCGAATCTTCCAACACGAAGAAAAGATGGGTCGATTGCTTGGGGCATATTGGTAGCAGCTAAAATCATAATTCTTTTTTCTATTGAATCTCTACCTATAGTTTGATCGAGTTCTATCAAAAGTTGTGAAATTAATTTTTTACTATTACTACCTGAAGACTCTTTAAGACCAAAGATCGCTTGAATTTCATCTATAAAAATAATTGATGGTGCACAGTTGGATGCTATTCTAAAAATTTCGGATATTGCTTTTTCAGATTCACCAATTTCACCTTGAATTAATTCTGAAATATTTATAGGTATAAAATTGGCTTTTGCTTCATGAGCTACAGCACGTGCCAACATAGTTTTACCTGTACCTGGTGGGCCATACATTAAAATACCTTTGTGGGTTTTTACCCCTAGTCTTTTTATTGAATCTGCATATTGATAATCCCAAAGCACCATTTCTTTTAATATTTGCTTTGCATCTTCTAAACCACCAATATCGTTCCATGATACTTTTGGTATCGAAGGTGATATTTTCGATGTCATTGATTTGTCTTTACGATATTGACCAAACTCTGAAATGAAATCACTCTCTTGAAATTCTATATCACCTATATCAATTGCTACACTGTTGTTTATTTGTTTATATCGATTCAATGAATTGATTTTAGCATTTCTACATAAAATTGAAATATCTCCACCCATTAAACCATTACAGTTATCATTAATCTTTCCTACTATAGCTGATCTCTTTTCTATTTTATTTTTACCAAAATCCTTTAAAAACCAATTAAATATCTCTAGTCTCTTTTCTTCTCCTGGTGGATCGATTTTAACTTCTTCTTCAAAATTTATTCTAATATTATTATTTAATAATTTGATTTTATTTGTTATACCAATTATAAATAATTTATTATTATTATTAATATCACTACTACTATTGTTATAATTATTATTACTATCATCTTGTTCGTTAATATCATTATTTAATAATAGTTTTAATAATAGTGACATTAATGAATTTATATTATTTTTATTACTGTTTGAAGTGTTTGATTCTAAATGAGGGAATATTTCATCGATATTATCTATAAGTAAAATTGATTTCTTTAAAAATTTGGCTTGGTAGTATTTTAATAATAACCCTTTTGTATTTGGTTGATATTTTACTAAATCTGCTAAACAAACATGAATAACACCTATGTCTAAATATTTTGCTAACCCATTGATTATAGTTGATTTACCGCTTGACTGTGGACCATATAATAATAATGATCTCGCTTTGCTGATGCCCAAACTATCATATTTTAAACTTTCTTTATTATTCCCAAAATATATATTTAATAATTTTAATATTTTATTTTTACTATTATCAAATGATTCTAAATTATTTAATAAAACACTACTATTTATATTGTTATTATTACTATTATTTATTTCATTAAATATTAATTTAGTTTGTTTATTTATAATACCAAATTGATTTATAATGTCATTATTATTATTATTTATTGGTTTATTAACTCTATAACTATATTTTATTAATTTCCCAGAACGTTGAATTAAATTAACCTGCCCACCATTATAGTCTATTGGTGTATCTTCTTCTAAACCTTTATATGCCCACTCTAATGAAAATAGATTCTTAATTTCTGAAAGTTCTAGCTTTAGTTCTTTTAAAGTTTCATTGCTAACTGATAAATATATTGAGTCAATTGGTAAAAGATTATATTTTGCGACTAATCCAATGGAGATTTGCTGCTCGTTGTTTAACTCTAATATATCCATGTATTCCTTTAGAAAATTTATTTGTAGTGTTGGTAGTATAGGTGAGGTTCCCGATGATTTAATTGGTGATGATGATGACGATGTGCTTGAGAATGATCTTTCGATCATTTTAATATCAACATTAAAATCGCAGAGTTTAATAATATTATTATTTAAATATAAAACTATAAAATGAGATCTATTATCAATACTTTGATGTGAGTTTGTTGGACTTCCACCACAGTGTGTTACTAATAATACAAAATCATTTGGTGATATATGACATGTAAAATTTAAATTATTGATTTTATTTGATACTCTATTACACATTTGTGTTTCTCTGGGTATATCTAAATACAATGACAATAATGTTTTAACTTTACATTTTAATTTATTACTATTAATATTATTATTTATATTTGCATCTGACATATTTGTAGAAATTAAAAAAAAATGAAAAAATGAAAAAAATGAAAAAAATATTTTTAAATTTTTAAAAAAAAAAAAAAAAAATTAAAAAAGGTTTAAAATAACAATTCAAATGCTTTATCGTTGTTATAGAAATCACTATTCCATTTTTAATCTTCTTTAAAAATATATATTTAACAGATCTGAATAATTTTTTATTAACTAATTGAAGATTTGTAAATTGATAATTTACATTCATTTTTTTTTATAACTTTATTTTATTAAATTTGTATAAAAATAGAAATACTTTTAGATATGCATTTTATTCCCCCACCCCACATTCCTTTTATTTTTTTAGTCTTTAATGTTCACATTTTCTTTTTTTTTATTTTTTTTTATTTATTTTAAAATAACCCTTTTTTAAAAAAAAAGAAAACATCCAAAGATTAAAAGATGCATACACCAATTTATGTTTAAATAAATAATTTAATCACACTATAGACACAACACTACCAATAATATTTATGATAATCAGTGGCTTGTAATTTTATTTGAATTTTTTTTTAATTTTTAAAAAAAATATTTATTTTAAAAAAAAAACTTTTTTTTGATTTTTTTTTTTTAAAAATAATATTTTTTTTTATCACATTAATTAATTTCATCATTTTTTTTATTATTATAACTATATTAATTATTTAACTATAAACAATGTCAGCTACTTGTGAAACTTGCGATAAAAAAGTATACGCTGCAGGTATGTATTTGAACAAAATAAAATAAAAAAACTTTTTTTTTTTTTTCTAACAAATTAATTAATTGATATTATAGAATGGGTCTCTGGTCCAGAATCAAAGAAATATCATAAATTATGCTTAAAATGTGTCCACTGTAATAAACAATTACAACCAGGTTTGTATTCATTCATTCATTTATATACTTGTTTAATTTAAAAATATTAAATATTAATTCATTATTTTATTTATAGGTCAATTCCCAGAAAAAGACGGTAAACCATATTGCAAAACTGTAGGTTACAAATAAAAATAATAGTCAAATAAAGTGAAATAAAGCCAAATATTAATTATTGAAATTTTTTTTTATTAACACAAAAAGGATTATGATAGATTATTCAGAATTGCAGGTTATGGTCACGGAGATTTATCAAGTTTTGAACCAGCTGTTAAAACTGAAACTACTGTAATTGAAGAACAACCAGTTCAAACTTATGCTGCTCCAGAAGCAAAGAACAATCTTCCAGCTTTACACCCATCAAATTGTCCAAAATGTGGTAAAAAAGCTTACTTTTCCGAAATGAAACATTACAACAGCAGAGATTGGCACAAGACTTGTTTCACTTGTTTCCATTGCAACAAAAATCTTGTAAGTGGTTCATACAGCGAAAAAGATGGTTATATCTTTTGTCCAAGATGTTACCAATCCAATTATTCAATCAAAGGTTTTGGTTTTGGTGGTTCAGCTGTTTTACATTAAAAAATCAATTTAAATAGTAATATAATAATAATAATAATAATAATAAACAAACAAAAACAAAAATTATTTATATCAAGCTAATCAAATTATGTAATAATAAAATTAAAATAAAATGAAATCAATGAAACTTTGAATTATTTTTTAAAAAAAAAAACAAATGAACAACAAATTATTCAAATTATTTCTTTTTTTTTTTATTACAAAGTTAAGAGGAATCATAAAAAAATATCAGAGGAACAGAGGATTCAAAAGAAAAAGATGTTTAGATTTCTATTAAACTGTGTATTTACAATTTCTAAATTAATATATCATTAATATCACAGAAATAACCATCATGTAGCCACTAATGAAATAATTTCCCATAAGAAAGCAAACCAAGAGGTTCAAGATGCAACCCGCCTTAAAAAATATTCAAACTAATATTTTTTTATTTTTTTTTATTTTCATTTACAATAAAAAAAAACAAAACAGTTTGTATAATTATTATATTTATTTTTTTTCTTTAATTTTAAATAAAAAGAGGCACACCTTATAATCTCTGAAATAGTGCGATACAGAGCGAATGTATGAAGAAAACTAATTAATGACATGCACTAATTATAAATGTTCTCTTGCCCTCTATAATAAATTAGTTAATCATATAATGACACCACTTGGGCATCAGAAAGAGATTAAGCTTTCTAGAACAGATACTACACATGATCAAAGCCAGGGCTTTTAAGAAGATCATTGGTCACACATTGTTTTTTAGGCAACATGTGACAATTTGAATTTGATTTTTTGTTCCCATTTAAATATTATTAATAAAAATATTATTTATGGTATTTTTTTAAATTAATCTGTTATTAAAATTTTATCAATTAAAATTTAAAAAAATTCATTTAGTGAATTTTCCTAAATTGAAAATTTGGGTGCTAAAAAAATTTTAAAATATATCTTAAAAAAAATAAAAAATAAAAAATAAAAAATATAAAATAATATTTTCAAGATAAAAAAAAATAGAAATTTTATTTCTGAAATTTTTACTGGGATGATACTGTTCTTTGTTTCTTTTTGAATAAATAAGATGGGAAAAAAAAATCAGACAACTTTTCGTCATCCATAGGAAATAAACATCCATTGGTGCCACACATAAACAAAACTTCATCAAAACTGATATATTTTGGCTTCATTTTTGTATCACAATGTTTACATTTAATACTATTTAAATTTGGGATATTAATTTTTCTTTTTGGAGTTGATATTAAATTATTATTATCGTTATTATTTTCATTATTTGTATTGTTTTTTGGGGCGGTTAATTTTGATTCTAAAGATTGTGAAAATATATCTACTTTGATTTTATTGTTATCAATGTAACTATTATTATTATTATTTAAAACGGTATTGTTATTATTGTTATTTGAATTTTGGTCGAAAACTAAATGATTTGTAAGAAACAAGTCTGAACTAGGTGATTGCGAAAGTGAAAGTGTTGAAGAACTCTGTATCCAACTATCTGAAAAACTTCTATTTGGTGTTAAAGGGGACTCTGCCAAACCACTACTATGATGATTAAAATCTTGATAATTAAATTTAATTGGTGAACCATCAATTCTTTTTAATGGTGAAGGACTTGGAAATGATTTTAGAGGTGATGATGAAAATTGATTTGAAAAATCGTCATCATAAAATGGATTAATATGGTCGTGGCTACTATTACCATTGCTATTGCCATTGCTATGGCTGAGATTATTCATACTGTTTGAAATATATTTTTGTGGAGATGATAAACTATTGGTGATATTATCCTCTAATGATACTGATGGAGATGTTGATGAGTTAAATATATGCTGTTCAAATGTGAATGCATCATCTTGCATTATCGGTACCATTTGTATATATATATTGCTGTTGTTTATAATTATTATTTTAATATTTATTATTATATTAATATTATTCTATTTTATATTTTTTACAATAAAATTATTTATTAAATAATATTTTTCAGAGCACTTCCGAATAAATACTAAATATAAGGATAAAATAATAAGAATATAGTTATTAAATATAATAAATAATAAAAAAAAATTTTTGCTGAAAAAATATTTTTAAAAAAAAAAAATTAAATCAAAATAAAAAAAAAATAAAAAAAACGATTTTTTCGAAAATTTTTTTTATTTATTTTATGGATTATAATTTTTTTAAATTTAAATTTTATTCTTAAATTTTCATCAATGGTTTTTTTAATTTTTGTTTAAAATTATAAATTTTAAATGATAATCTTTATTTTTTAAAATTATTAATGGTGGAATGTTGCTTTTGATACACCAGAGAAATGTAGATTAGATATCTATTTTAATAGTTTACAGATT
>NW_003519404.1:0-19047 GCF_000190715.1 Dictyostelium purpureum
TTTTTATCGTTAACATTAATTTTATAACATAAAAATATAAATAAACTATTAAATAAATATATATTTATTATATATATTATATTAAACAAATAAAAAAATAAAATAAAAAAAAAAGATATATTGTTGTCAGGTAAAAGTGTGTTTAAATATATTAATTTAACGCAAAAAATATGAAGAAAATAAAAAAGTGGCGTGAGTTTACTTAACCAATTTTTTTATAATGTCATTATCTATATAGTTATTTACTGAAATTTATAGAGACACATTGTTACATATTTCTATTTGAAACATTAAAATATATATATGCATGTATAAAAAAACAAACAAAAAAAAACACAACCAAAATAGTATAGATGAAACAAGAAACTATTATTATAATATAAATCTCGTTTTTTTTTATTTTTATACTTTATAATGTTTTAGAAATAAAATAATAGAAAAAAGTGGGTATAAACATAAAAAACATATAACACTTATCATTATTATTTTTATTGATTTATTAGATAATTAAACATATGACTATTTCTATAAACCACCCAACTTTAATGATTTTTTTAAAAATCTATTAATACTCCAAATTAAAGATCAACTTGATTAAAGAAGTATCTTTTTAATGTGTTATAATAAATTAAATGAAATGGTGATCATCATTTACTTGTTTTTTTTTCTGAAAAAAAGACTCAAAAAAAAAAAAAAATACCCCACAAAAAAATTGAAAAAAAATAAAAAAAAAAAGAAAAAATAAATAATAAAAAATGATAAGACTAAATAATAAAATTTTTTTTAATTTTTTTATTTTTTATTTTTTAAATTTTAAAATAGATGTTTAAAATGATTATTATTAATATAATAAATCAATTTATCTACCTCTAAAACCTGAAGTTCTTTCTGACTTCTTATTACCACCAGTTTTAACATCTCCATCAAGTCTTAAATTGAAAGCTTCTTTTGGTGGAACGAGAAATTGGTCTGTATCAATCTTTTCCATTTCTCTCATTTTAGTTTGTTTATGTGGTCTTGGGGTTGCATGGCTGTCGGCACCTATATAAATAAATTTTATATTAGTAAATTTAAAAAAAAAAAAAAAAGAAATAAATAAAAATTTGTATCTTACCTTTTTTTTTGGCCCAACCTAAATCATTGTTTGCTAAGTAATTTCTTGACATTTTGTATATGTATATATTATTGTTTGAAATGAAAATGAAAGAGTAAATTTGTTGAAATTTATAGATTTAAAAAAAAAATAAAAAATAAATAAAAATAAAAAAAAATAAAAATTAATTTTAAAATAAATTGCATTTTTTATTATATTATTTTAACATATTAAATAATTTATATATCAGGTAGGACCACCAAATTAGGAAATAAACATTAAAAAATATTTTTTAAAAATTTTTTTTTTTTTTTTTAATTTATTACTAACTCAGATATACAACTACTTTAATATAATGAGAGGAAATTAATATTAACACCAAGTTTTTATTTTAATTTTAAAATTAAAAGAAAAAAAAAAAAAAAAGAAAAAATATTATTATTAATAATTATAATAAAACTATTTTATTAAGTATATTATTATTTAATATTTTTATTTTAAAACTCGAATAAATAAAATTTTTTTTATTTTTTTTTTTTTATTTTTTTTTTTCCAATATTTTGAATTTATTTGTTTATTTCTCTATTTAAAATAAGTTTATTTATTACTATTTTCCCAATTTTTTATTAAAATTTAAAACACTCTGCCACATTAAGTTTTAATTTTCATTAAGTGTGAGAAGATTTTTTAATTTTAATAGAAAAAAAATAAAAATTTAAATTTAAATTTTTTATTATTTTTTTAATATTTTTTAAAATTTTTTAAATTTTTTATTTTTTTTTTATTAATTAAATTTTTATATACAAATTTTATAATAATAAAAACTAATATAATACTTTTCATTTTTTTTTATTTTTTTTTAAATTTTTAATATTTAATATTATATTCACTTTAAATTTTCTATATATATTTTTCCATTATTATAAACATTTTTTTTTTTTTTTTTTATTAAATATCATTCTCCAAAACATAGTTTAGAAAAGAAATGGGTAAAGGAAATAAGTCAAAAAAAACTTCAAAAACCCATTCATATGAAGATGACGATTATATAGATGAATATAATTCAGATGATGTTGAGGTTATAACTGCTATTAAATCAAAACAACAAAACAATATTAGCAAAAATAATAATAATAGTAGTAGTAACAAAAGTAATAATAATAGTAGTAACAGCAACAGTAACAGTAACAGCAACACCAACAGCAAAAACAATAGTAAGCAAAAGCAGCAAAACAATCAAAATTCTTTTGATATGGAACCAATTAGACCCTCGCTTTATAACACCTTAAGTACAGATGATGACGGTGAAGAGGAAGAGGAGGAAAACAATACAAGAAACAGTTCAAATGGTAAACTTAATAACTTTAATAATAGCGATCCTGAAGATGAGGATGATAGCCAAGAGCCTGTAGACTATGACGATATTGATGAAAGTAATAATATTATGGCTAATAAAAATAATAATAGAAATATTAACAACAATAATAGCAATAACAACCATAACAGTAACAAAAAAAAATCTCCATCAATTACACCTCCACAAAAATCAAATTCACCACCACCAAGAGAGCAACAAGTGGAATGGCTATTACAAAATGAAAATATTATATTTCAAAGAGATGGCGTTCTTCATAAAATTAATATGGGTTCTATTTTTATTACGAATCAAAGAATTGTTTGGACTGTCGAAGATAACTCTGAACTTTTGGTCTCAATTGATATAGCCAAAGTATTATGTGAGTATTTAAACCATAATTTAAAAAAAAAAAATTTTAAACTTATTAACATAAATTTTATATTAAGACTCAAATGTTTCTCCATCTACATCACAACAAGTATGGAAATTAAAGGCCCCTGGAAATGACTATTTATTTATTTTTTCAGACCCATGGACAAGAGAATCCGTTGCCGAACTTGTTAATGAATTTAGAAAAATTCAACACATATTAAACCCACAAAAGATACAACAAGCCCCACCACAACAACAGCAACAGGATGAAATTTTAAGAAGACAACAGCAGCAAGAGCAAGAAGAAATATTTAGAAGACAACAACAACAGGAGCAAGCTTTCAAAAAAAAACAACAAGAACAACAAGAGCAATTAAGAAAACAAGAAGAACAATTAAAACAAAGAGAACAAGAGTTATTAAGACAACATCAAGATTTCCAAAGAAGACAACAAGAACAAGATGAAATGCTAAGAAGACAACAACAACAACAACAACAACAACAACAATCTAAAATGTATCCATCAGTTTCAGAAAGACACTCACCTGAGTTTAATCCAAGTAAAACCCCATCACCAACTCTAAATAACTCACCACCATACTCACCAAAGCAACAATCCAATATGTATAATAACAATCAAAATAATAATCAGCAACACCAATATAACAATAATAATGTTCATGTTCAAGATATTGATGATGGTGATGAAGATGATGAAGATTATTATGAAGAAGAGTTTAGTCATAAAAATAATCAAAAACCACAAATCTCAAGACAAGAACAAGAAGAACAACTTTTAAGACAAGCACAACTCTTAAAACAGGAAGAAATGATTAGAAAACAAAAACTACAACAAGAACATTTACAACAACAAAAATTACAACAAGAACAACAACAACAGCAACAACAAAGAATGAATCAACAGTTGCAACAACAACAAGCACACCAACAACAGGTATCCCAACAACAACCAAACCAACAACCAAACCAACAAACACAACAAAATAATAAAAAAACCAATAGCAATGATGATGATGGATTTTTTAATGTACCAATTAACATGGTAGGTGATGATGGAGATTCAAAATGGGAAGAAGAATCAAATGGAGTTGAACTGGCTGGGTATTATGATTTAGAAGTTAAAGATCCAAAAACCCATAGTGACGAAAGTGGAGTTTATGTATCATATGCAATTCATGGTAAATACAAAGAAAGTGCAACATCACAACCAGTAGTTGTTCAAACTAGAAGAAGATACAGAGAATTTGAATGGCTTCATCAACAAATTAGCATTCCATCAAGTCTCCATTCGCGTATACCATCATTACCACAAAAATCAATTTATCAATTTTGGAACAAAACTGATGTCAACTTATTAAGACAAAGATGCTCAGCTTTAGATCAATTTATGAAAAATATTTCAGTTAGCGCCACATTAAGAAATCACACAACTATGAAATTATTTATGGGTTCTAAATCCATACCAACCCAACCAACTACCATCACAGAAAATTTAATAAATATCAGTAATAATATTTTATCTCCAACCACCATTACAAGCTTGACCAATGCTATTAGCGGTGGCGGTGCTATTAGTGCATCTGCCAATCCAATGTATCAAGACAGTATCGATGCCAACTTTTCGTATGAATCATCAGTTGAACGTGACTATTGGATCACTAGAAAGCTAATGTCAAAATGGAATAGAATTCCAAAGCGTTTGCCATTCTCTAAATTTTTAGTTGTCGTATTAGGAACTGTATCTGCCGGTAAAAGTTCTTTCATCAATAATTTTTATAATCTTCAAGTCAAAGTTTCAGCTGACGAGCAATTGGATACTCATTTTACACTTATTGAAACCATTCCAAGACAACAATTCTATGAATTAAGTGATCAACAAATGCCAAAGAAATTTACAAGAGAGCAACTTAACGAAAAAATTAAAGGTGAACCAGTTAGTGATCCAAGACATGGCCATGTATTCCTTTATTTAGATAAAACATTCACTCTTAGTAGATATGATGCACAATTTAGCAACTATAGAGATATCATTTCAAATTTAAATTTAGTAAGAACAGTATTAATCAACGAAGAGTATTTAACGGGCACTCCAGATGAAATTATGAACCAAAAAAAGACCATATTTATAGATTCACCAGGGTTCGAACCAAAAACTGAACACGACCCTGAAAAATTATTGGGCAGTATCCGTGTTGTACAATTTTTCCAATCAACAAGTGACCTAACATTATTTATGATGAAGGCTAAAGAGTTGGCATTGGTATCATCGCAAGTCCAAATTGTTGAACTTTGTGTACTCTATAAAACATATGGCCCAGAAATTGTTGATCATATGGTAACTCAAATGTTTAATAAAAAAGGGGAATCTAAATCTTTCTTTTCACTCTTTGAAATGGTTAAGGGTTTAGTAGAACAAATTCGTTTAAAGAATATACCAAAGACACAAGAAAGTAACGGAACATCTGTATGGGATGGTATTAAATTTGTCATGACCCAGATTGATTCTGTAAACTCAAATCTTAAAGAACAATTTTTTGAATTAGGTAGACTTTTAGGTAAAGGCTTAATGTTTTTAGATCCTCCAACTTTCCGTCAATGCAAAGCCATCGCTTTACCAATGGATAGAAAATTCAACTCTATTGAAGAAAGAAAAGAAAAGTGTGGTGATCTCGACGAACTACTTTATTATATTTATAATCTCAATCGTGGCAGTACTTACAACTCTCGTTTAGAAGGAGCCATCGAAGAAATGACTACCGACCTTCTCTGTAATATTCAAAAATCCTGGACCAACTATTTATTTAATAGTGATTATAATTTAGTTTTGCAATTAAAAGAAAGATCAAAAAATAGGGTAAGTGGTCCAGCACATACAAATTCTTTAAGAAGATAAATTAAAAATACAATATTATCATTAATAAATATTTAAAATAGTTTCATTTTTTATATAAAAATGAAAAAAAAAAAAAAAAAAGGTTTTTTTTTATTTGTTTTCTTCAAATAATAATCAATAATTATATTTTTTATTTAATATTTATTTATTTTTTATTTACATTTAAATGCCATAAAAAACGTGACGAATAATTTTTTTTTTTTTTATTTTTTTTTATTTTTTTTTCAAATTTTATAAAAAAAGTTTTACAGTTTTTAAAAAACTAAATTTTTTTTTTTTTTTTTTTTTTTTTTAATCAACACAAACAAAAAATGTAAGCTATAAATTATTTGTTTTGGATTATTTATTATTATTTTTATTATTTTTAAATGATTGAAAACCTTACACGTATTAGCCTATAGAGTGAGAAGACATTTAGAACCCCTTCGAGCTCTATTGCGAAAAAGATTTAAAAAACATCTTCAAAGAAGACAGTCTGATTTAAATAATATTAATAATAATTAATAAAATTTACAAAAAAAAATAATATAAAATAAATAACATACTAATCTTATTTTTTATTTTTAAAAAACAGGATATTTTACCTTGAACCTTTTGAGTCTCCTTTTTATAGCCACTACTCTTTTTTAAAAAAAAACATAATAAATAAAAAACTAATTTTTCAAAAAAAAAAAAAAAAAAACTGTATTCCTATTTTTATTATTTTCTTTATAATATTTTTTAAATCGTTTTATTTATTTATATTTTTATTATTTACTATGCATTTTGATCAAATTTTTTTTTATTTTTTTTTATTTTTTATTTTTATATTTTTTTTTAAAAAAATTTTTTTTTAAATTTTTTTTATAATTAAAAATTCATTGTTTAAATTTTTTTTTTTTTTTTTATAATTAAAAATCAAACAAGAATGGATAACGGAAATAAATTAAGAGATGCTGCTAAAAGTGGTGATGAAGAAAGATGCAAAGAATTAATTAAAGAAGGCCCAAATACAATTATTAATTATAAAGATAGATCTGGTTTTACTCCACTTCATATGGCTGCTATGTAAGTTTTTTGACTCCTATCTTATCCTATATATTTTTTTATTTCAGATTATTAACGTTTCTATTATTATACAGGTTTGGTCACAAAAATATTTGTACTATTTTATTAGAAAATGGTGCTGATAAAACTATTCAATCATTAGATAACGAAACTCCATCTGATGTCGCTAAAACCGTCACTCTTGGAAATTATATCAACACTTTTTCAAAATAAATAAATAAAATAAAATTAAAAATAATAATAAATATATATATATATTATATAATAAATAAAATAAAATAATAGTAATAGTAATAGTAATTAAAATATTTAAACTCAATAATTACAACCATTAGTAATAATACTTTAAATTTAATTTAATAATTTTAAATATAAATAAAAAAATAAATAAATGTCATGATATTTATATAGTATCATGATTTGTACTATTTAATATTGTAGATAAAATAGATAGTTTTTTAATATTTTTATTTTTGTTTTGTTTGTTTGAATATTTATTGTTTATTTTTTACCTATTAAATTACAACTATTGGTTATATCATCTTCTTCGTGTACAACTTGGATTAAAACATTTTTATATTTTTTTAAAACTTTTGTTAATTGATCTCTGTTGATATTTTCTCTCCACATAATTTCTTCCAAGTGATGTAGGCCCCTAAAATAAACACAAAGACGTTTAAATAATTGATATAAACTTGAGCCATCATCGATGTTGTCAAAGAATGCTTGTTCTTTTAATGAAAGATACGAGGGCATAAGAGGAAATGTTGTTGGTTGATAAATTAATGATGATGATGAATTTGATGTTGCATTACTTGTATTTGAACCATTATTATTGTTACTACTATTGTTGTTGCCGCTACTTCCACCATTGTTGTTGTTAGAGTTATTAATACCAATAGTATGTACCATTAAATGAACATATGTGAATAGTTGTACAATAAGATCATGTTGAAGCAGCCAGCCAATAATGGATAAAAATTGGGTGTGGTATTGTGGCAGTATTTTGGAAATATGGGTGTGAAGTGGTCTTGCTACAGAAAAACGGTTTAGAATATCATACAGTCTAAAGTCGGGGAAGAGTAAAGAGAACTTTTTATCCAACTCTCTATAGTCTTGATTAGAGTCAGGTCTAAGGATATAATTATTATTTCTTGTCATCATGTTTATGATTTTGGCTTTTCTCCAGTGGACAAGATGGGAGGCTAATCTATAGATTTGAGTTAGGGGTATATCGGTTTCCAATTGAAGGTCTCTAAAGTTTTTGGTTGGTTTGGCTACCTCTAAAAGTTTTTGTAGTGAAGGTGTTGTATCGTAAGTTGGTAATTTAATTGAATCATCATTTGAAAATGCCAATAAAGCATGATATGGACGAATTGGGTAGAGTGGGTAGATGTCTGGATTGTTTAAATTTAAATGTAAATTTATCCAACCATTGATTCTTAAATTCACTATTTCTTTTTCATTTAGACCATGATAAATGTCACGTATTTCGCATGCTAATCTACTCTTTTCTACAATTCTTTCAGTGAGTATGTGATGATTGGGTTTGTTTTCTAGGTTTTCTAAAGTCTGTTCGGTTAACCATTTCTCTCTTAATACCAACATATCGTGGACTTGTTTAGTGATATAGTTACATCTTTCTTGTTCATGTTTAAGTGCTGCTGATAATTGCATTGAAATTCTTTTAAAACTTTCAATTTTTTGTTTATTTAATTCTCTATTTTGTGTTGATAAAACAAATACAATATTAAAAAGTGTAATTTCTTCGTGATGATTAACTTCATTTTCTTTTGTTTTTGATTTTGTTCTATTTTCACCGCCACATGGTGCATTGTTATTGGTATTACTATTGTTGTTATTACCATTACCATTACTGTTGCTGTTGTTATTGCTATTGTTATTATTATTATTGTTATTATTATTATTACTATTATTATTATTATTATTATTATTGTTATTATTATTATTATTATTATTATAACTATTGTTATTATTATTATTATTATTGGTATTGTTGTTTTTATTTACATTTTCATTATTATTTTTGTGATTTGGTTCTTTATCTTTTTCATTATTTTCTTTATCTATATTATTATTATTATTGCTTTGAGTTGGGTCGACTTTATCTTTTGAAGAGGTAACAGATTCTCTCGCTTTTAAAACCTTTTTATTATTTTCTTTTGTGATTGTTTGCTCTTTTATTTCTTCGCTATCACTTTCGGTATTGTTTTCATTTTCATTATTATTATTATTATTGCTGTTATTACTTTCGTTATCATTTTGATTTTGATTTTCGTTTACATTTACATTTTCATTTAAATTTACATTTTCGTTTTCGTTTTCGTTTTCATTTTTTTGATTGTTGTCTGTTTTATTATTCTCTTGAGGGGCGTTATCTTTTTGTGGAGATTTTGGATTATTTTTATTTTTATTATTATTGTTATTATTTTTATTATTATTATTTTGTTGATCATCTTCATCTTCATCATTTTGATTCGTTAAGTTTGTTGGATGGCCAATAAAAGTAGTATTTTCGATTGTTAGTTCAAAAGATTGATCGCAAAGTCTTTGTTTTGGTGTTAAAATTGGTGTGATTACAACTGATGGTAGATTATATATATAGAATGGATCTTTAATATGACCACTCGCAGGTTGATCTTGTTGACTATTATCTGTTTCTAATGTTGAGCCTTTTGTGGACATTGGTTGATTGGGATTCATAGTTGTTAATGGATGTTGCTGCTTAAATGCCATTAAAGTTTCGTCTGATACTTTATTCCTAGAAACTGTTGGATATCTAAAAATTAATTTATCACCACCAACTGATGTATGTACTACTAAAATGATTCCTAACATTGTGTTATTATTATTATTATTATGGTTATTATAGTTATTAATTGGGTAGTTGGCTTATTCTTTTCATGAAATTTTCAATAAATTATAATTTAATTATTTGTGTAATTAGAAATTTTTTTTAAAAAAAAATAAAAAAAATTTTCATTTTTTTAAATTTAAAATATTTAAAAAAAAAAAAAATTAAAAAATTGATTATTTTTTATTTTTTTATTTTTAATTAATGTTCATTGTTGGACAACAAAGGAACATGTCAGTTTATATTTTATAATAACCCATATATTAATATTTATTTGAGAAAATGAAAAGAATATTTGTGTGTTTACCTTTTGCAGAAAAAAAAAAAAATCGACAAAATCAACACCACCCTAAAAACTTTATATATAGATATTTTTTTCCAAATTTTTTTTTTTTTTTTTCTTTTAAAAATAAATTATTTTTTTTTCCATACGTTTATTTTAATACCAATTATTGATATAAAATTTATAAATAAAAAAGTTTTATAATTTAATTTTTTCTTTTTATTTTAAAAAACATAAAATTTAAAAAAAATGAAAAAATTATTTAGTTTTTTATTATTTATATTTTTTATAAACAAAATTGTGGTTGCAGATATAGAACAAAGCCAATATGATTGCTTAGAAGCTTTAGATAGTAAATTTGGTGTTTTTTCAGGCGAAATAATATTACAAAATGGTGTCCAGAAGGATTATTGTTCTTCTGCTTTCTTAACATGCTCCACCGATACAATCAAAAACATTTTAACCATGTAATACTTCAAAATAATTAAAAACATTTCAATGTATATATTACTAATAAATTTTTTATATTTAGTTCCTTTTCTTCAATGGAGGTGGTACATTCTATAAACTCCAATGATATCTCTTGTTTACCTTATATAACTTCAATGTGAGAATTACCAAAAACTATAAACATTAAAATATTTCCAGACTAACTTTTTTTTTTTTTTTAAATTTCAGGGCATTATATTATTTTCTGGTTAGTGACACTATTTATACATTTTATCATCCATCTTTAGAATCAATGTAATGATAAATACCAATTAATTTTGATTTATAAAATATTTACTAATTAAAATTTCTTTATATATAGTTATATTTCTTCTATAAGGGCAATTGGGATTTCTAGTTCTACTCCTGCAACAGTCCTTAATTCATTAACAATCCAGTTTGATTCTTATCCAGCAACTTTATCTGTATCAAATTTTTTAAATGTTGAAAAAATCACCTTTATTGGCAGCAACCTTGATATAATAAGAGGAGATTCATCTAAGACCGGTGCAATAACATCTTTGTAATGGTTTTTTTTTTTTTTTTAACAAAGAAAAATAATTAATTAAAATTTTTTTTTTTACAGGACTTGCGAATCAAATTCTATTCCCGATCTTTCCAATATTCAGGTTGATTCAGTGTATGTTAAAAAAAACTTTATATTAAAAAAAAAAAAACCCCTTTAACTAATATCTTTTTAATAGTTCTTTTACTTTGGGAACAATTCTTAAAACTCAAACTCTTCAAAATTTTGGTACTTGGAGATCAGTATCTTTGGTTACTCTTTGGTCAAATTATCTTGGTGGCTATAGTTTCCCATATGGTTTGTTGGAGGTTGGAAGTGGATTAGTTGAATTGTAAGTTTAATGGTCATTTATATTTTATTTTTTTAAATATTAATTATAAATTGTTTTTAAATCTAGGCACACAAATTATAAGTTTTCGCCACTTAGCGGGCAGATTAGTTTATCTGGTCTTACTGGTGTTAAAAAAATTCAATTTTTATATGTAGGATCATTTAGTTTAGGATCAGATTTCCCAATTTCTGATTATCCTAGTCAAATGATAGATTTTACCCTTTCTGGTGGAACTTTTACAAGTATTCCCTCCTTTAATACTTTTACAAACCCCGGTACAATGTAAATTAAAAGTTTAATTTTATCATTTTAAAAAAAATTTACTAATTTTTATTTTATTTTTTTTATATAGATTTTTTTTAGATAATATAATTACTTCAACATCTGGCTTACCATCATATAAACCATTTGCATCAAAATCTTTAAAAATTTCAAATAACAATCTTGTTGGAACTATTGATGAATCTTATTGTTCAGCAGATATTTACAAATTAAATTTAAGTGGCAATAAACTTACAGGAACTTTACCAAGTTGTATTTATTGTTATTTGGGTGATGAAAAAATATTCTCAGCTCTGGAAAATAATGCCTTTACTAATTTTGAAATTCCAGCAACCCCTTGTTGTAGGTATTTTACTTAAATTTTTTTTATTATACATTAAATTTATTTATATATTAATTCTTTTATTTACAGTATCTATAAATCCATTATTTAAAATTGAGAATAGTTCTCATGTTTCACTAAAAGGAGTAAATTTGGGTTTCTCTGCCAGTAATGTAGTATCTAGACCTCCGCTTCTTTGGAAATTGATTACCCCAAGTTCAGAATATAGCGCAGAATACAGTAGTTTTAATGGTTATCAAAAAATTGAAATTGATTTTATCGTACCAGGTAAAACATGGACATTTAGTCTTGATGACAGTGTTCCTCCATCAATAAAAACTGTAACAGTATCAGGCTCAAAATTGACAATAAATGGAGAATTCTTTACTCAAAACTCTGGTTCAACCTTTGTTTCACTTGATTCTATCAGCTGCACTATCTCCTCACTTTCATTTGAATTGATTGTTTGTGATCTACCAAGCCCTATTTCAAGCACTCATTCACTACTTAATGTTACAGTTAATAGTCTTTCAACTTCAGTTTATATTAGTACAGAAAATGGTGTTTATTTAAAAACTTGTCTTTCCTGCGAATCCTCTAGAGGTGTATGTAATATTGTTTCCGGTATATGCGAGTGTTTCCCTGAATTCTCTGGCGAATATTGTGGTGGCTCTGTAATCAAATGTAAAAACGATTGCAACAATCATGGCAGCTGTAATACTACTAATGGTCAATGTCATTGTGATTTTCCATACACATCTGACGATTGTTCTCTACAGACCTGCCAACCAGATCCAGATTGTGGTGGAGTAGATAATGGCCAGTGTAATCTCAAACAGGGTAAATGCGAATGCAAGGAAAAATGGACTGGTCAAAGCTGTACTTCACCAGCAATTTATGCAAGTACTTTTTCATCAAATGTAACAGAAAGTGGAGGTACAGTTGAAATATCTGGTTGGTTTGGTCCCACTCAAGGTGATCTTATAATTAAGATAGGTGATAATAAGTGCGATATTATTTTCTTTAGCCAAGACTTGGTACTTTGTGATTTACCAGAAGGAAGTGGTAAGAAATATGCAGAAATGACAACAACAACTAATAGTGAAGTCTCTTCATGGAAGAGCCTTGACTATGTGTTCCAATATGCCTCAAAACCACCAACAGATCTATGTGTTCCAAAATGTGTTAATGGCAAATGTGTAAATAATAAATGTCAATGTGATAAAACTGAATTTGAAGGTTTGGACTGTTCATCACCTATTAAAAATAATACCCCACCAACAGGTACTATAGTCGACAATAATGGTACATCTATTATTTACAACGGAAATACCAAATACCAAATCTTTTTAATCTCGATTATAGAGCTTGATATCACACAAAATCCAGTTAAAAACTTCCCATTATCAGCCAATTGGAAAGTAATAGAATCAAACCAAGATACAGGTAGAACAATTTTTTCACAACTAATTAATAACAATGCTACCCAACTTAATTTCACTGTTGAAGAAGTTTCTGCTAAAAATTATCCAAATGGTAAAAACTACTCATTCGCAGGGCAAGACTTTATAGTTTCACCAAATTCGTTAAAAATTCAATTTTCAATGTCAAACTACACCTATTTTAACTCACTAAACACTGTAAAACTTTTAATGGAATCATCAGTCTCGAGTGAAACAAAAGACGAATGTAATAATGGTGATGCTTCAACAGATACCCAAGAAACAGATAATACACTTAACTATTTATCAATTTCAAAGGATAATAAAAAACTTTATGGCCGTTTCATTGATAAAGCTATTTCGGATAATAGAGAAACTTTAATTTCAACAAAGATCGAATCAAAAACAAATAGCTCTGTAATTGTGGCAATTTATTTACCACACTCAAAGAATGTAATTATAGATCCAGATTTTTCTGTTCTAGTTCAACCATCATTTGTAGATTCTTGCAAAAATTCAAAAAATAACTGGCTTATTCCAGTCGTCATTGTTGTTCCAGTCGTTGCCATTGCGATTATTATAGTAGTTACAGTAATAGTCATTAAAAAGAATAGAATGACGATTAAATTAAGGTTAAACTCATTAAATAGATCAATGAGTATGAAGTCTTTCAAATCAAAATCATAATAAAAAAAAAATAAAAAAAAAAATAAATAAAAATAAATAAATAAATAAATAATTTGTATTTTTATAAAGGGTTTCTAAATTTTTACTTTTTTTTTTTATTCATCATCATCATTTGCAACATAAACAATTAAGCAGAAATATAGGATTAAACAGAGAGCTGAGAATGCAAAAAGAGTAACACTTGAAATGGCCAAGGCACGAGCAATTCTATTTTTTGATTTTATATAAACACAATTTACAATCCATGGAATTACAAAAAAGAAACCAGCAATAAAAAGACATAATGCAGGAAGGGTATTTTCTTGATCCTCGTATCTAGTTTGTGGATGAACAACAACAGGTGGCATCATTGGCTGTTTATCAAGATTATTCTGTTGATTTACAACTGGAACCATATGACCATCTTTAAAAACATAGGCTGAAAAATTGGCATTTGCACCATCGTCAAAATGGGTTCCAGGAGATGGGTTTTGGGTATTAAGTGGAACTTGGGTATAAACCATACCATATGGAGCACCTACATTTGCGTAAAAATAGCCAGGTTGACAGGACTGTTGATTGAGTTCAGTTCTTTTGTCGAGCTCTACAGCAACTTCATCATCTATTTGTTTTACATATTCATCTGGATTACCCATTCTATACAGTATTAATATTTTAGAATTAATAAACTATTTAAATAATATTAGAAATATAATTAATGAACACTTACTGTCCTATAATTAAAAATTATACAGATTGATTTATATAAATTTAATATAAAAAAAAAAAAAAAAAATTGTTTTTATACGCAGGTTAATTTTTTTTTTAAATATAAATTATATTAAATTAAATAAATAAATAATTAAAAAAAAACTAAAAAAGGTAGTAAATAATAATAGCAACATAAGAAATCAATAAGAAGTAACAAAAATTTGATAAGATAGCTTTATCTCACACACACTTTAAAAAATATAATACTCCACACTCCCACTACCCCACATTACCCCACATTACCCCACACAATAATCTTTGAACAATATACAAACACAAATAAACTTTTTAACTGAATGTATATTACTTCAGATATAAAAAATTATTGGTAGAATAAATTTATTTTTGTTACTTACAATATAAAATCACTCAAAAAAACAAAAAAAAAAACAAAAAATTAATAAGGAAATAATACCACTTCAAGCACTTAAATTATTTTTACCCTTTTTTTATATTTTTATTTATATTTTTTTTTTTTTTTTTTTTTTTTTTTTTTTTGTATTTTTTTTTTTATATAGTTATTATTTTTTTAATTTTAATGAAAACTAAACAATTGTTTTGATTATTATTTTGATTTTTAAATTATTGGTAATAAATTATTTAAAATTTTTTCTGCTTTCCTTCCATTGTTTATCGGCTTCGACGAAAGAGTCATAAATTTGTTTAGTAACAACTCCCTCGTTATTAAGAGTTGAAACAACATTGAATGCAATATCCCAGAATTCTGAGGCTAAATCTAAATCTTCTTTGATATTTGTGAAATTTGGGAAATTTTCTTCTAAGTTTTCTAATGATAAATCATCTAATAAAAGACCTTTAACTAAAAGACCCATACTTGCACTTGGTTGAAGGAAAAATGGAAGTCTAAGTAAGAATAATAAATGGTATTAGTTTAAAAATAACAACAGTATATGTTAAAAAAATTGAAAAATATATAATTACTTTGTTGAAAAGGTAAAGTATTCTGATGGTTGTAATACAATTCTAAAAGTTAAAAAGTGGGATAAAGCTGTGAGTTCAACAAGATTTCTTAATGATTTGTAGAGAGTACGAGTGATTTCATGGAAACCCATTAAATCGTGATCAATTGGTCCACCCCATGGATCATTCTAAAAATAAATTAGAAAATGAAAAAAGTTAGTAAAAAAAAAAAAAATTTTTTAAATTTTTAATTTATAAACCTACATTTAATTGGCTTGGTACAAGACTTAAAACTCTTGAAATTAATAAAACGGTGGGTGTTGATAAACCCTCAAATGTTGATTTTGGTACTTTTAATGTTTCTGATGAGAGTACACCTGATCTTAATAACTCTATTAAAAGAACGGTTGGTTCTTGTAGTTTGGAATTTGAAATTTTTTCAAGACACTGAGAGAATTGGAATTTTTTATTTTCGCTATTATTGAAATATCCAATCATCTTTAAAGTTTGTGCTAATGTAATAAAAATACCTTCTTCTCTATCTTTGATCTATATATATAAGAAATGAATTGCTATTAATATCTCAAACTCTAAATAATATAAATAATAAATTTATGATTGTTACCTGTGCTATATTTTCTTCATTTTCTGAATTTATGATTGAATTATGTAATGTTTGGTAATGTTTAGCTACAAATCCAAATGAAACACTATTATTTGCTAAAAGAGTTGTAATTTCTTGTGGTACTTTAATGTTACCGCCTGTAAACTCACGAAATTCGTTTAATGATGTGCTATGTGGCATATCAAATTCCTTTGGTTCAAACCATCTTATAGTTTTCTATAAAATTAGAATAAAAAATTGTTGTTAATAAAATACTTTTTTACGTTATATTATCCAAGATAGTTACAATTGGTTTGTTCTTTAATTCATCATTTAAACAATTTGATAATAAACCAAGGGTGGTAGTTCTGACACTCTTTAAATAATCTAACATTTTACAATACTCTCCAGACTCGATAGTTGGGAATGGTTCCATTAGAATACCACTAGTGAAGTTATTGATAACTTGTGGACTTATAACACCTTGTGAAATATAAAAGTAAAGATCATTTGGTAATCTTGGACCAAAAATTGAACTTAAACTGTAATAAAAATTTCTACTGTTTATATAAAGAAAATATTAGATAAATATAAATTTTCTTTTTTTTAAAATAAATAACCACACTTACTTTGAATACATGTCTTTTGGATATATTGGGTCACATAAACATGCTGTATAATAAACCAAATGACTGTGAACCAAACCTTTTGCTTTACTAAATTGATCAAGATATTTATCTAATTGTGGACCCATAAGATAAGTTCTAATAGTATCTAAACCTGTATGATAATTTCTAACCATATCACAAGCATCTAAAATATTATAATAGAAATATAAAGTTAGTATTTAATTTCTATTTTAAAATAAAGTTTATATAATAAATACTCTTAAAACTATATTCTTTTCCAAATGATTGAATTAAAACTGGGAAAGTTGGACAATACTCGAAACCACAAAGTAAACAAGCGTCGATGAATTGATCATGAGAGAGTTGTAATTCTGAAAGAATTGATTTTAAATCTACCCAACTATATGCACCTTTTTCATAATCGATATCAGTAATTAAACGATAAACTCCATATAAAAGTAATTCTTGTGAACCATAAACTGCATTTAAATAATTCTTTGATGATGGTTCACTAAATAATGCTAATTGTGGTCCTGCAAAATATGGTGCTTTAAAAAACTCTATATTCTTTTGTTTAAAAAATTGAATAATATAATGTATAAATGATAATAATAAATTTTTTTCTAATAAATAATAAAAAACAATAAATATTAATATTTTAATCTATATTATCATATTATTATTATTGTTTAAAACTACAACTTACCAGACTCTTGGAAACATTTTTCTGCAGCGGTGTATTGTTCTTTATAATATGCATCCCATGCAGTTGCTAATTTTTGAGAACGTATGTTGGTTGGGTTTGCAAAAGTTCTTTCCTTGATAATACTGAGACCATTAAATAAGAAGAATGGTTTAATATTTGCTTTTTTAAATTTATCTAATTCCTTTTGTAATGTATCTGCAAGAGTTAATGGTAAACCACCCATAGTAATTTGAAATGGTTCTTGAACTGGTAATTTTAATAACCATGGCATTGCCTCAATACCAATTCTATAGTCATTTAAAAGTTCGATATTTGATGTTTTTGTATTTTTTTCCAAATACTCTGTATATAATTTTATTATTTGATTAAATATTATTTATTTATTAATTTAATATATTAAAATAACTATATTAATATATTTGAAATTTTAAAGTAATAAATTTATATAAATATAAAATATACATACCACTTAATTTAGTTTTGAAATTCATTTTTATAGTATATTTTATTTATTATTAATTAATTATTATTTTCACTTAATGATGATTATTATTTTAAAATAAACACACACACACAAGTAATTACTAAAAAAAAAAAATAAAAAAAAAAAGATATTTTAATTTATATATGCTTTCTTTTTTTTCCTAAATTAAAAAATAATCTATAAATTAAATGATTAAACAATAATTTATTTTTATAAATAATAAAAAAAAATAATAAAAAAAACCAATAAATTTTAAAAAAAAAAAAAAAATTGCAATTCAATTTTTTTTTAGGGGGGGTATTTATGAACTTAGGTTTTTTTATTTTTTTTTTTTTTTGGGGATTTTGAAAAAAAAAAAAAAATAAAAAAAAATTAATTTTTTTAATTTTTTTTTTTTTTAAAAAAATTTAAAATTTTTAAAAAAAAAAAAAAAAAAACTAGACGTAAATAATTTTTTTTAAATTATAATAATCTATCGATAATAATAACAACAAAATGGATATTGACGAACAAATTATTCAAGATTATACCAACTCTAAATTAGATGTTGTTCAAATTGATGGTTTAGTAGTTTTAAAAATTATTAAACAATGTAAAGAGTACCTTCCAGAATTAGTACCAGGTCAATTATTAGGTTTAGATATTGGTACCAGTTTAGAAGTTTCAAATTGTTTCCCATTCCCACCACGTGATCAAGAAGATGAAAATAGTGAATCAATCGCAGAATATCAATTAGAAATGATGAGATTATTACGTGAAGTTAATATCGATAGTAACACTGTTGGTTGGTATACCCCAACTTATCTCAACTCTTTCTTTAATGAATCAGTCATCGAAACTCAATATAACTATCAAGCTACTATTAATCAAAAATGTGTTGTTATTGTTTATGATCCAATTAAAACTTCACAAGGTACCCTTTCATTAAAATGT
>NW_003519404.1:19546-28419 GCF_000190715.1 Dictyostelium purpureum
CTCAAATTAATCAACGCTCTTTTATATGAATTTGATGGTGCATCAGATAACCTTTCATCAAGTTTCGATAGATTAAACATCAGCAACAATATTTATTTAGAAAAAGTCGTTGAAGGTATGACCGATAGTTTAGAATCTCTCAACCAAGAACTCAATAAAGTTTACACCTATCAAAGAAATATTCAAACTCAAAAAACAAACTATATCCAACAAAAATTCTTAGAAGGTCAAAAAGTAGATGAAGACGAATTAGCTTCAATGATCAAACCACTCAATCCACCATCAAAACTTACTTCACTCCTTCTCACCAACCAAATTAATAACTACACCGATCAAATCCATTCATTCAGTGGAAACAGTCTCACCAAATTATCTTTATTAAAAGAGTTACAAAAATAAATCAAATAAAATAAATCAAATAAACAACTAAAAAAAAAATAAAAAAAAAAAATAAAAAAAAAAAGGAATTTAAAAATTAAAAAATTAAATTTTTTTAAAAAAAAAAAAAAAGTAATATAGAAACGATAATAATATGCAAAAAAAGAATATAAATAAAATAATATATTTATAGATATATTATAAATATATAAAAAACTAAAAAAAAAAAATTTAAAAATAGAAATTTAAGTCGTCTGTCACATCTTTTATTTATTTTTACACTTTTTATATTTTTCAAAACAAATACCACAAAAATAGAAATTTCATTTGTTCCATAGCAGAGTTTCTTTTTATTTTGATAGTTTATTGATTGTTTATAAGAATGGAATCATTAATAGGAACATAAATTTTGATTTTTTTAAATATTGATTTTTTAAATTTTATTTGAAAAAAGACACATTCAATTGTTTTTTTTTTTTAAAATGTTTCTATATTTATTTGTAGATATTTTTTAACACACCCATTTTAAAGTTTTTTTTTTTTATTTTTTTTTATTAATAATTTAAATACACCCCAGAAAAATTATTTATTTATTATTATGCGTGGTGTGTGTTTATGAAAAAATAATAAAATTGAATAATTAAATTTTAAAACAACAAATTTAAAAAATATAATAATAAAAGGAATAATAAAAACCCAAATTGTAAGTTTCTATTTAAATATAATAATTATAATAGTATATATTATACTATAATTATTATTGTTATTTATTTTATTTAATGGTAGAGTTTTAAAAATCACATAATATCAAAAAAAAAAAAAAAAATATTTTTTTTAAAATTATTTTTTTATTTTTTATTTTATTTTTTTAAAATTTTTTTTTATAAAAATTTTATAATAATTTATTTGTTGATATATTTTGTTTTATATAATCCACAATAATTATAATTAGTACAATAATAATAATACTTTGTTACCAATCAATTATAATATATAATATTAAAAAAAAATAAAAACTAATAACTAATAACTTATACTAATAACCAACATAAGAAAGAAAAAAGGAAAAAAGAAAAAGCCCATTTTTATATAATAACATATATAATCACATAATAAAGAGGTAATAATAAATATTTTAAAAAAATATTTATTATAATTCAATCTACTTTTTTTATTTATTTATTTATTTATTTATTTATTATTTATATAAAAAAACAATTCAGAATACACACACACAGTATATATTGACATTGTTATAATTTTTATATAAGCACACGACTTTTTTTTTTTTTTATTTTATTTTTATTTGTTTTTTTTTTTAAAATTAAAGTTTAATAAAAAAAAAAAAAAAGGAAATAGGAAACAGAAAAATAGGAAATAGGTTTTTATTTGTAACAATAAAATGTCATCAATTAGAGTAGTTTGTAGATTTAGACCTCAAAATAAAAATGAATTAGCACAAGGTGGTTGTTCAATTGTGTCTGTGGCCGCAGATAATCAAAGTGTTAGTATAAATGGTGCAGAATCAAATCATACATTTACATTTGATCGTGTTTTTCATGATCAATGCACACAAAAAGAAGTTTATGATGATGCTGCAAAACCAGTAATCGAAGATATCATGGCAGGTTATAATGGTACTATTTTTGTATATGGTCAAACTTCTTCAGGTAAAATATTTATAAATAATTAAAAATATATTAAAGGATAAATATTAATATAAAATAATAATATAGGTAAAACTCACACAATGCAGGGTCCATCAATCGATGATCAAGAACTTAAAGGTGTAATTCCTAGAATGATTCAAACAGTTTTTGAATGTATTTCAAATGCAGATGAAAATATAGAGTTTATTGTTAAAGCCAGTTATATCGAAATTTATATGGAAAGAATTAGGGATTTGTTAGATAGTAAATATTTATCATTTTTAGATTTTCAACACACTATTACATTTAGGTTTAAATATTAATTTTTCATTAAAATATTTAATAATATATAGCTAAAAAGGATAATTTAAAGGTTAGAGAGGAAAAAGGTAAAGGTGTTTGGGTTGATGGTACTACAGAGGCATATATCTATGGTGAACATGATATCTTAAATGTAATTAGAAATGGTCAAGCTAATAGAGCTATTGCAGAAACAAGTATGTATTGAGTTTATCAACTTTTTATTTGTGCCAAAACAAAATTTACTTATTTGTTTATTTTTTTTTAGAAATGAATGCTGAATCATCTAGAAGTCACAGTATTTTTATTTTAACTATTCAGCAAAAAAATTTAAAAGAAGGATCAGTCAAAACAGGTAAATTATATTTGGTCGATTTAGCAGGTTCAGAAAAGATTTCAAAAACAGGTGCACAAGGTTTAACATTAGACGAAGCTAAAATGATTAATAAATCATTGTCATCATTGGGTAATGTAATCAATGCATTGACTGATGGTAAATCAGCACATATCCCATACAGAGATTCAAAGTTAACTCGTGTTCTTCAAGAGTCATTGGGTGGTAACAGTAGAACTACATTAATTATAAATTGCTCACCTTCCAGCTACAACGAAGCCGAAACAGTTTCCACACTTAGATTTGGTAGTAGAGCTAAAAACATTAAGAATAAGGCTAAAATTAATCAAGAAAGAAGTGCTGCAGAACTTAAAATTCTCTTATCAAAAGCAGAAAACGAAATCGAAAGTCTCAAAGGTTATATTAAGGAGTTGGAGTCTGTTGGTGGTGCCCCTCGTTCGTCTGGTTCACAATCTGCTTCAAGTGCTTCTGCCAATAGCGAAAACGATCAAGCATTAAAAGCATTACAAGAAAAATGCATTTCATTAGAAAAGCAATTATTTAAAAAAGAAGAGGAGAAGAGAGAACTTTTAGAACAATTAGAAATAGCTCAAGAGCAAATTCAAGATAAGGATCAAGAATTGGAGGCAATGAATGCTCTTAGAGATAGTGCAAATAAATACTCATCACTTTATCAAACCATTACAAATGAAAATAGTGTGTTGAATACTCAAATATCCGAAATGAAATTAATTCTTGACAAATCGAGGTTCGAAATTTCTGAACAGGCCCTTACTATTGAAGGTCTTCAATCCGAAAATCAAAGTATTAAATCAGAATTTACAATTCTTCAAGAAAAATTCAGTAAACAATCTTCCAACCCTGGTAATGATGCTTCAGTTGGTAGATCAGAAGTTTCACCAAGTTCTCGTACTGATAGAGAGGATCCATCAGCATTTGTTTCCAAGCACGCCGATGAATGGGAAGAGAAAGCAGAACAGTTAAAACTTTTACAAAGAACTCCATCAAAAGCAGTAGCAGCAAAATCATCAAAATCGATTGTTGGTGGTTCAAATGCAGGTGCTAATAGTTCACCAATCATCTCATTGAATATTTCAGAAGATATCAACGGTAATAGTGCAAGTACCACAGCTCAAAGTAATAATGAACAAGTTTTAGAGGCCGAAAATCAAGTATTAAAAGATCGTATCAAAGAGATTGAACATGAATTTGAAAGTTATAGAATTGCAAAAGAGAATTTAGCAATGCAAAAAGATTTAGAAATCGAACAATTATTAGAAAGTCAAAGAATTAGCAGTAGTTTTGTTGTAGATCCAAGAAATCTCGACGACGAGCTTCCAGCCGAAATGATGTTACAAGCTGAACAACTTAGAAAGTTAGTTTCAGAAAACTCTGAACAAAAGGTTCATTTGGAAACTGTTAGACATGAAAATACTAAATTAAAATCGAGAATCGAAGACATTGAAGAGGAAACAAGACAAAGAATGGAAGAAGAGTTAAATCTTTTAAGAGAACAAACAAATCTTAAACTTTTAGAATTTGGTACCCTCAAAGAATCACTCTTAAGAGATCTCGAAAATAGATGTCAAAAGGTTATTGATTTAGAATTGGTTTTAGACGAATATCAAGATCGTAATGCTACACTCACTGACCGTTTGAAGCGTGCCAATAAACCAGGTGGAAATGATCAAGAGACAATGTTAATTCAAACAAAACTTGACGAAATGACATCATTAAAACACCAATTAAATAATGAAAATAATAAGCTCAAATCAGAGATTGATAGATTAAAGAAATTACACACCCTCAGAGGCGAACATATTATCAGTTTAGAAAATACTATAGCAATTAATCAAGAGAATCAATATAAATTAGCAATTAATCATCAAACCCTTACAGTAGAATTTGAACGTATTAAAAATGAGCTCGAAAGAGTTAACTCAAATCAACCTGAAAACTCTGGTGCTCGTGTTGCAAGAGTTATTAGAGGTGGTGGTGGTAATAGTGGTAGTGCTCATTTAACATCAAATAATTCAAATACAGCCTCAACTAATAAACTCAATTATCATACTACACCAACTCCTTTAACTTCAAATCTTTATAACAATACTAAAAAAAGTACCAAAGAGTTAAATAATAGTGTTAAAGCCGAGCCATTGATTTTATCAGGTTCTCCATTTAATCAATCACCAAATTCTTTAGTCGGTGCCAATAGTAATACCATTGGCGGTAGTACTACACCAGGCAGAACATTAAATTCAGAAAATAGCTCATCATCAATTTGGAACTCAATATTTAAAAAGAAATCACCATCTTCTACACCATCATCATCAACAAATAGTTTAACACCACCATCACCATCTAATATTAATAATAACACCTCACCATTGGTACCACCACAACTTTCACCTCCAATCCCAGTTTCTTTTAATTATACCTCTGCAGCTGTACCAACTTCACCTGCCAATAAATCTAATACAGAATCAAAAGAATAACTACTAAATTTAACATTTAATAATATATAAATAACAATCAACAATATATAAATAATTTAATTAATTACATCTAATAAAATTTTTTTTTTTAATTAAAAAAAAAAAAAAAGAAATAAAAAAAAAAACAAAAACTTTTATTTTAGTTTTTTAATTTTATAATACTATAGTAATACTTTTAACTTGCATTGTACGGACATCCAAAGTTAGTTTAGCTTTGTTATAATATTACTTATTATTGTAACTAATGATTAAAACAGGAATTTTTTTCATTGTAATAGCTTCTATGTACTTCTCTATGGATATTTTCTTTAATAACTACTTAATTTCTTGGTCTATTATCAATTTTGTTTTATTAATATGGTGAACATTTTGGTTCAATGGGTCTTCCAATTTTTTTTTGGCTACATTACGGTGGTTGTATTCCTATTATTATTTTTATTATATGAGGAAATAAAATTAAAATTGAATAATGAATTATTAATTAATGAATAACTGTATTACCATCCTCCATCATTAGCTTGGTATTGACGATGTCAACTTTTGATATCTATTATATTAAAAATCTAAAAAAAATAATATTTAAATAATAAATACTATCCTATACCTACTTTTTCTTTTAAAATTTTCATAATTTTGGATAAGTTTTTTTGTGTGTTCGTAATCCGTCACACGTTTTCTTTCCTCGAATAATCTTTCGAGACCGCAATATAATTTTTTTAAATTTTTTTCATTATAATTTCTTAATTTTACACAGGTAATTCTATATAATTTTGCAAAAGTATAGATTCTAAAATGAAAATATAAATTTTAATACCCAATAATAAATAAATATATATATATTAAAAATGAACAACTTACATTATTGAAATTAAGAAAGAATAAACCAAACTCATTGCCTTTTCAGACAAAGTGTCGGATGAAAAAATTTGGTTGATTAAATTTGTTGCTAATATTATTTCTATAATAATAAACCAGAAAATAATTTTCTTGAAGTTATTATCATGATAAGCTTTTGGGCTATTGTTTTTGGATTCCATATTAGCAATTATGGTTTCCATAGCTAAGACCTTTTTTTCAAAATTATCCTATATACAAATAAAGCTATAATTAATATTTTTTTTTTTTTTTATAATGTATGATTTTTTGGTGCCTGTTTTTTATTAGTATTCCAAGAGTTGGGTCTATTACGTCCTACTCTTGATAAATACAATGCTGTAGAATTCTTTCTTGGTCTTGATACTACTTCGGCATCTTCTTCGACCTCCTCATCATTATCTTGAATATCCATATTTGGTATAACCTCATTTGATAATTTATTAAAGTTTACACTCTTTCTATTGTTTAATTTTGGACTTACACTCTTTCTAAGATTGTTTCATCAAAAAAAAATACATTTTCTGGTACACCCTCACCACATTTTTTTTCAAGGTTTTATAAAAATACATTAATAATTTTATTATTAAAAACAGTTAATGGGTGTGTGTAGTAGAAAGGCCATTTATATGTTTAATTTGTTATATTGGGTTATGATTTCTTTTCAAATATAGAAACCGATTTTTTTACAGGGGTTTGTTTATTTTTTTCGACTCCACTTTTCCAATTCGCAGTTGAGGGTGATTGATTATTGTTATTTTCAAACTGATTAAATTTGGATATTAATGTTGATGCTGAAACTGTGTGGTTCAAAGATGGTCTAACTGGTGAGGGTGTTAATGATGTAAGGTTTGGTGAACTGCTGTTACTGTTTGTTGAAGATGATGCTGCACTTCCACTGCCACCGACTATTGATGGTGGTATTGATGATAAAGAGTTTGTATGTTGATGTGAAACTTTTTTAATTGGACTTATTGTAGTTGCTGCACCTGAAGAAATTGAGGATGCTGATGATGTAGATGGCGTTTTATTATGACTAACAGTGGTGGTGGTAGTGGTAGTAGCATTTTTTCCAATATTACTGCTTGTACTAATGCTATTACCTGTGGTACCTTTGCCTACATTACTTGTGCTAATATTACTACTTGTACTCTGTTGCTGCTTGTACTGATATTGCTACTTATACTGCTAACTGAAGATGTTAAATCAGTTTTTGATGATTGGGTTGAAAGTGAAGGAGTATTGGTGCCACTATCACTGATGCCGTTGTTACTACTATTAAATGCTATTTTTAAAAATAAATAAATAAAAAATAAACAATAAAAATAATTTTTTTTTTTATTTTATTAAATATTTTCTATCTATATTTCAACAGTTTCTAATAAGTTTTGAAAATTATGATTTTAATCTTTTAGATAGAGAGTCTATTATTGGATTTTCATATGACTTAGGAAGCTTTATATGGGCTACTGATTTTGGAATGGAATGTGTATTTAGAGGATGGGATATGTTACACCAAAAGTTAATTTTGTTAGTTATAGTGCAAACAAAAGGTGTTTTGAATGTATCAATACAAATCCAGATCTCATCCAAATTACACCACTTTACGAACAAAAAGATTAATTTATGAAAAAAAATGTATAAAATCCTTATTGTTATTAGTTAGATATAGTACAAATACTAATGGAAACTCGGTTTTTATTTTGCAAAAGAAATTAAGTGAAATTATTTAATCTCGTGAATTTTTTGGCACTAAATGAAGATTCAACTGTTATTTCAGTTCAATATAATGGAAGGAAAGAAGAGTTTGGTAAAGTTTAGGTTCATCGGCCGATATTTCTTTCTGTGATGGTAAAGACATGGCATTTAGAATCTAGGACTTATTTCAAAACCATTTCATCAGATAACAATGAGCAAAGCTCACTCTCAATCACACCAGGTGATAATAATTCATTCAAACTCATTTGTCTCAAACAAATCAAAAATGTTATTGTGAAATTTAAATTAACTCAAATTATAATACCTAAATTAATATTATAATTATTATTTATCTTTTTTTTTTTATTTTTTATTTTTTATTTTTTATTTTTTATTTTTTATTTTTTATTTTTTATTTTTTATTTTTTATTAATTATTTTTTATTAATTATTTTTTATTTTTTAAAAATTTATATTTGAAAAAAAAAAATTTATTTGTTTCAAATTCTAAAACAATTAAAAAAAAAAAAAAATTAATTGATAAATATTAAAAAAATAAAAAAGAATTTTTTTTTTTTTAATTTATTATTTTATTCACATACAAATAATCATATAATTTTATTTTTTTTATTATAATATTTCTCACATTTAATAAATTTTTATAATAACAATAATTTTATATATATATAAAATAATTTACCTAATCACATAACTATTTATTAATAACCATTTAAAAATGAATAATTTAATAATTGTTTTTCTATTTGTTACTATTAGTTTTTCAATAATTTATTTTATAAATAAATACTTTGCTTACAACAACAATAACAATAACAATAACAATAATAGCAACAATAATAGTAACATCAACTATACTCAACATGCTACCCCAGTCAATAATAATAGCAGTATTGCCAACACACAAGATTCGGGCCCAATCAATAATGGCTACATCACCTGCACTCAACAGTCTACCCCAACTAGCAATAATAGCGGGGTTTCTTACACACAACGTTCTGGCCCAATCAATAATGGTTACATCAGGCTGCACACAAGAGTCTACCCCCAATCAACAAGAATAGTAGCATGGCCTACACCCCAACGGTCTGGCCCAATCAAAAATGGG
>NW_003519404.1:28519-44753 GCF_000190715.1 Dictyostelium purpureum
AATAATAGTAGTATTGCCTACACACAACGTTCTGACCCCATCAATAAGGCGACATCACCCGCACTCAAGAGTCTACCCCAATTAACAATAATAGCAGTATTGCCTACACACAACGTTCTGGCCCAATCAATAATGGTTACATCACCTGCACACAAGAGTCTACCCCAATCAACAATAATAGCAGTATTGCCCATACACAACGTTCTAGCCCAATCAATAATGGTGACATGGCCTGCACACAAGAGTCTAACCCAATCAACAATAACAACATCAACTACACACAAATTTCTACCCCAACCAATAATAATTTAACTCTAAATCATTGTGACCAATCCCCACAACAACACTCACAAAATACAACAGAAAACCATCAATCACCAGCACACCAATTTATCTGCTCAAGTGTCTCATCACTCAATCTCCCACAATCTCAATTTCATTCAAATTCTTCTCAAAAACGTAAAACCTCAAATCCACAAACATATTCATCGGTTCCATCAACAATTGCATCAACTGGAAATCATTCAACCAAGAAAAGATCATTAGAATATGATAACGAAATAATTAAATGTGACAAAGTATTTTCCAAAAAACAAAAACTCGAAGATGAAGAGAGTTTAAAAAGAGATAAGCAAATAGTTGAAATGGAAAGATTAGGAATTGAAAAAGAAAGAGAAGAGAGACAAAAATTACAAAGACTCAGAGAAATAGAAAGAGTTCAAAAAGAATATAGAGAAAGGGAGGAAATAGAAAGAATTAAAATAATGGAAATAGAAAGACAAATAAAAGAAGGTCTTGAAAGAAAAAAATTGGAAATTATTCAAAGGGAAAGAGAACAAATGGAAAAAGAAGAAATATCAAGACTTCAAAGAATCCAAAAAGATAGAGAAAGAGCAGAAAAGATAAGACAAAGACAGGAAACAGAAAGAATAAGAGAACAAAGACAAAGAGAAATAGAGGAAAGACAAAGGGTAGAAAGAGAAAGAGAAGAAAGGGAAAGATTAGAAAGAATTCAAAGGGACAATGAAGAAAGAGAGAGGGACGAAAGAGAAGCATCAGAAAGAGAAAATTTGGGAAGTGAACGTTTAGAAAGCGAGGACAAATGCACAATTTGTCTTAACTTTATCGATATAAATGAAATGGCTACAATCGATTGCCTTCATAAATTTTGTTTTACATGTATCGAACAATGGTCTAGACGTATCAACACCTGCCCAAACTGTAGAGAAGAATTTTATAACATCACAGTAAGTAATTTACACATTCATTTTTATACTTAATAAATATATACTAATTAATTTCATTAATATTTTATGCAGAAAGTAACTAATGATGAAAGTTTATAAAGTGATAAGATGAAGATTAATATTATGATGATGAGCTTTAGATAATGGAAATTGATTAATATTGAAATCGGAGGTGATTAAATTAATAGTTTTGATAATTCATTCAATGTTTCTTTTAAGAAATAGGTGAAGACCAAATTATTAATTAAATCTTTTCATTCAATTATTAAATCGATGAAATTAAAAAAAGTAAACTTCGTCAATCCAAGAAACAATCCATCTTCACCAACATTAATAATAGAAATTAAGCATCACATTAATTCAACTTTACAGAAACAATTCTAGATGTTCCAAGTCAGCTTTATAGCAAAACAACTCTTAAGGTAACTATATTTATAATATTTAAACAATTATTTTTATACTTGAATTTAAAAGAAACTTATATTTAATTTTTATAATTTTACTTAAAGTTTTTCTTTTCGGGATCAATACGTTTCATTCACAATTCAAACATTGGGTTCTTGTCTATTCTTTCTTTTTAAGTGCCAACATAATTTAAGTCGCCTATCAAACTTTGGGTTCTTGTCTATTCTTTCTTGTTAAGTGCCAACATAATTTAAGTCGCATTTCAAATATTGAGTTCTTGTTTATTCTTTCTTTTTAAGTGCCTACATAATTTAAGTCGCAAATCAAAAATTGGGCTCTTGTTTATTCTTTTCATATCAGTATAATCGCAGCTAAGTCACAAATTAAATATTGGGTTCTTGTCTATTCTTTCTTTTTAAGTGCCAACATAATTTAAGTCGCAAATCTAACATTGGGTTCATGTTTATTCTTTCTATATCAGTATCATCGCAGCTAAGTCACAAATTAAATATTGGGGTTATTGTTATTCTTTCTTTTAAGTGCCATCGCAGCTAAGTCACACATCAAATATTGGGGTTTTTATTCTTTATTTTTCAGTGTCAACACATTTTAAGACACAAATCAAACATTGGGGTATTAGTTTATTCTTTGTAATAAGGTTTTTAAATAGGACCTATTTCAACTCAAATTCAACCGCCTACAAGCTATCAATACATTTCATAAAATATAAAATCAAACAATTTGTATAAATAAAAATACATAAAACAAATATAGATATAACTATACAATTTACTTTTTATTAAAAATTAAAATTCGGTGTCTTTTTTTTAAATAAATAACTTTAAAGTCTTTGAGTTGAGAAGTTTCTTTTTATTTTTTTTTTATAATTTAATTTTTATTTATTTTAATTTTAATTTTTATTTTTTTTGAATAAATAAAATTGTATGTTTCATAAAACATTTGATCTATAATAACCATCACTTTAAATCATCCTATATGTTTAATAATATGATGTGTGATATAATACCAAAAAAAATTATAAAATAATAAATAATTATATTAATTAATACTACATTTCTGTGAATATATAATAATATCACTGAAAAAAAATGACTAATTTTTGTGATGATAATTTATTTATAAATTTTTTTCTTTGATAATCATTAAATTGTACTTTTTTTGATTGTTATTTGTCAATTTAATAAAACCCATTCTAAAACGTTAAAACCTAAAGAAAGAGCCTCCACTCGATTGGTGAAGAGGGAGAACTATTTAAATCAGAAATATCAAATACCAGTTTTAGGGTCTAATTATTGTGGTTAATGTTAGTATTTTCTAATAAAAATATATAATTAAAATATTTACCTTTTTTCTAGTTTGCTTAAAAGGAAATCTCTAACAAAGGTGTCTTTACTTTAAATAAATAAAAAATTTTACAGAAATAAATCAATTGTTGATCTTCAAATTAAATAAAATATCTTTGTTTATTTATATATTTTTAATATTTGGTAAAAGACTTAGAAAAAAATTTCACGTGCAGCCCTAGGATCCAACACATCTACCTTGGTATTTCTATCATTTTTACTTGGGAATGCCTAAATTTCAATTGTCTATAATTTTTTGCTTTAATAACATATTGTATAAATCTAATCTTGTTGAATAGTCACCCATTTCCGAATATGAATAAAGAGAATATATTACACTGAAAAATTAAAACAATGTATTTTTTTTTTAGAATAAAATCTTTCTTAATAGTTTTAATTATAATTGTTAAAGCAAAAGCCACTATGGTAAAAATAACATAGGATTTCTCTGTAAAATTTTGACATTTTTTAGATTCTTTTAGAGCCCTTTCGATATTTATTTTTTTATTTATTTTATTTTATCTTTCATGATCTGGGTCACGTTTTTGAAATATAAATAGAAATGACACAACAATAAATGGAGTTAGTGTGATGACATAAAGAATAAACAAAACCAAGGAGAATATTGCTAAAATTTTAGGGCCTCTATTTGAACTTCTTAAGAATTTTAAATTTACAAGCCATGGGACAACGAGTAAAAAACCAGTTACAAATAAAATTATAGATAATTTCACTTGTCTTCTTCTTTTCTCTTCATTTTCTAAAGTATCTTTATTTAGATTAATATTTGTGGCATTTTCAGATGAAATTTTTCCTTCTTCTAATTCAATATATGTGTTTTGTTTTATTGTACTTTCTTCTTGAAGTGTCATTTATAAATATTATATATTAATTAGTTTTTTTTTAAATAAATATATGTTTTTTTTAAAATTTAAAATATGTTCTATTTATATTTTTTTTTTTTTTAAAATAATATATTCATAAATAAAAATAACAGTTTATAATTACCTTATTATCAAAGAAATTTAAAACTTTATTTATTTCTTCATATTAATTTAAATATTTATCTTTAAATTATAGGAGAAAATATAACCCCCAAAATTTTTTATTATATTTTAATTATTAAAATTTTTTTTTTTTTTTAATTTTCAAAGGGTTAATTATAAAACAAAGAAAAAATGTAATAATAAAAAACTAAATTTGTATAACTTAGGAGAAGCAGTTTAAAATATACTGGTAATAACTTTATTTGCAGTACTATATACTGGTTTTTTTTTTTAAAGATATATTTACATTATTTTAATAATTAATATGGAGTTTAAAATATTTTCGAATCAAGTCGGGATTTACAAATCGAAGTTATTTTAGGGAACCCCCTAATTTAAATAATTTTCTAAAATAAAATAAAAAAAAATAAAAATAAATTTGAATAGGGGTTATCAATATTATAATTTAAATAATTTTATAAAAAAATTTCTTTTGTTTTAACACCCCCTCGCTCTCTATCAAATATTTTAACCACTCTCCCCCTAAATTTTTTTTTTCTTTTTTTTTTTTTTTTGCAATAGTTTCATTGTTTTCTAAAATATTATTTTCTTTTTCAAAAAATAAAAATAATAATAATAATAATAATAAAAATAATAATAGAAATAAAAAATAACCAATAATAGAAATAAAAAATAACAATATTATAAAAAATTATAAAAATTAATTACTAAAATAAATTATATTCAATTAAAAAAAAGAGAAAAAAAACAAAGAATACAATATAGTTCATTATAAAATGACAAATTCCACAGTAGATGGAGAGTCAGATATATTGGATTCAATTCACCGAGTTGAGCAAGTTAGAAATAGAAACCATTCATTCGAATTACCTTTAGTAAAGAAAAAGGTATCTTTTACAACACCACAAAGACCATCTTGGTTACCTCATAAACCACTATGGCTACAAAGAGTTGGAAGTAGTTCAGCACTTATTATTATTTTAGCAGCAAGTGGTGGTTTAATTTTTGGATATAATACAGGTATTATTGGTCCAGCTTTGGGTCATATTAAAGATGAGCGTCGTTTAAATACTGTTCAACAGGGTCTCATTGTTAGTGGAACTCTTTTAGGTGCATTAATTAGTTCTTTTTTCGGTGGTTTTTTGGCCGATTGGATAGGAAGAAAACCTGTTATTTTTATAACTGGTAAATATATTTTAATAAAAAATATATTTACTTTATATTATTAAAAACTAATACTTTATTTAATTATATTATAGCAATTGTAACTATTGGAGGTGCAATTTCATCTGCAGCTACTAATCCTTTGGGTTTAATAGCTCCATTAAGAATTATTTTAGGTTTTGGTGTGGGTATTTCTTCAGCAGTTTGCCCTTTAATGGTGGCAGAGGTAGTACCTGTAGAAAAAAGAGGTGCCTATGGTTCAATTTTTCAATTATTTATTACAATTGGACTACTATGGGCAAATGTAATGGGTGTTCTTTTAATGAGATCTGCAAATAATTGGAGATGGATGTTTGCTATTGGTAGTGTACCGGGTTTTTTTGTTCTTATTATATGGTGTGTTATTAACGAATCACCAGTATGGATAGAAAATAAAAGACTTGAAAGAGAAAGAAGAATTCAAGGTGAACTTATTAACGAAGAACCATCAAAAAAAAAGAGTTGGAGAGTTTTAATGGAACCAAAGAATCGTAAACCAATGTTCCTTGGTGTTGTACTTTGCGTTTTTCAACAACTTACTGGAATTAACGCATTTATGTATTTTTCCAATATTATTTTCGAATATGCAGGTTTCACTCAAGAGTATGGTGCTATAACATGCTCTTGTATTTTACAAGTTTGGAATGTATCAACAACAGTGGTTGCTGCTTTGGTTGTAGATAAGATTGGAAGAAGACCTTTGCTTTTTGTAGGTTCAATCGTTATGACAGCAATGGATTTGTTAATTGCTCTTTTCTTTGTAACTTTGGAAGGTAAGGTAAAAGGTTGGCTTCAAATTGTTTGTTTGTTTGCATTCGTCGGTGCATTTGCTATGTCTATTGGTACATTATTTTGGTTTATTATTAATGAAATCTTTGACCCAGATGTTAAAGATATCGGTTCACCAGTTTTAGTTGCTTTACAATGGTTGTTCAACATGTTATTAAGTTTTACTTTTGTTAGGTAAGTTTAAAAAAATAATAGTGATAATATAGTATCTAGTACTAAAAATAATTTTATTAGTGCTGTAACATATATAGGGCAGAGTACTATGTTTTGGATTTTTGGTGGTGTGGGGGTGATGTGTGTTGTACTTTTAGCAATATTTTTACCACCAGAAAAAATAGAAAAAGAAGGAATTGTCCCATTCAAAGATATTACAAATGAATTCTCACAAGAGCTAACACCCTCAATTTTCAGTAAAGAACGTTTTTACAACCCAAAGGAAGAGGCAATAGCTGATAACGAAATACTAGCTGAAATACCAGAAGAATCATTAGATGAAAACGGAAATTTAACAATTCCTGTAAATTTAGCTCGTTAAATAAATATATATAATAATAATAACCCAAACAACTTTGTAATATGATTATTATTAAAAAAAAAAAAAATAAAAAAAAAAATAAAAAACCATTATAAAAAAAAAAATAGAATCTAATTATTTAAAAAAAAAGGAGTATTTATTTTTAACTATTGTTTTAAATAATTAGTTGTGGGTTTACATTGATTCTTTAATTGAATTGAAGTTTATTGAAATCCAAATCATTTGTTAAAATTGAATAGTTTAATTTTTTAATGGAACTAAAGGTTGAAAGTTTATCTACAATTAATGTTCTTTTGGCGAGAATATTGGTAATTTGTTTATTAATCTTTGGTAAAAGAACAATATTATGCATTGTGGCTAATGGCTTGGGAATTTCCATTTCGATTGGTAAATCTGGTAAAACAATTTGATCAATTTTATTCTTTAGTTCTGGTGATTCAAAATCTGCTCTTAAAGATTGGGTGAACTCTAAAAAGGTTTCATTGATGCATTCTTTAAACATTTCATAAAACTTTTGACTTTCAAATATATTTCTGGTTTCATTGTACAACATTGCTAAATATTCATACTGAATATCATTGTCATTCTCTGGTGTTTTATGTGTTTTTAAAATTTCATTAAATTCTTCTTCGCTTGGAATTAAATAATATAATAGTGATTTATCTGATGTTGTTGATGTTAATATTTCTTTCTTTTCAAAATTTCCTCTAATATTTATTAATAATTTTAAAATCCCTTCAAAACTTGATTGCTGATCAATTTTCCAACTATATATATATAAAGAAGAAATTAATATTTATTATTTCATTGTTCATTATTATTTTCTACTCACTCTTTTAATGAAACTTTAATTTGCTCTTGAATTAGATTTATGAATTGTGAAAATTTATTATCAAAGAAATAACAGTGATCTTTTGAAGAGATAAAGTTTTCTTCAGTTTTTTGGTTTATGTATCTATTTTTTGAAACATCTTGATCTTTATAAAGTATATAGTCTAAATAGCAGTATTTTCCAATTAAATTAATTTGCAATCTATTTAAAACTATAATTAATGGTATTACATATAATACTGAAAATAATTTGGTAATAACTAAAATTTTAATATGAAATTAGTAAATTAATGTTTCTTTTTTATAAAGATATTATATATTGAAATATTACTTGAAACTTTTAGCTGATCAGTTAATTTTTGTTTTTCTTGTGGGTCTTTTTGTTGCCTAATTGAAGCAATTGATGGAGTTTCGATTTTTTCTAAAAATTTTCTTTCGTCAATAAATTTGATAAATATAGATTCGGTTTCTCTATTACATAGGTTTTGGGTTGCATTAAAATATGTTTCGACTCTTTCCTTTGCAAACTGAATCAATGATTTTTTATGTGATTGTGTTATGTTGTGATAAAGGAAAGCAACACCGCCACTAAGCGATACAAGGAACACACCTAATTTGTGACTGTTTAAAAACCCACCAACTCTTTTTACATCCTCATATGCCTTTCTGAATTTATTTGGTTTTAAATCTTCAAATCCTCTAAAATCCATTTATTTGTATATATATTTTAAATATTTATTTTAATAACAATAAACTATAATTGAAGATAAACAAATAAATGATTTTTTAAAAAAAAAAAAAATAGAAATTTAAAAAAAATTAAAAAAAAAAAATATAAATTTTAAAAAAAAAAATAAAATAAATAAAAAAAAAATTAATAAATAATAAAATAAAAATTAAATAAAATTTCATCGTTGTTGAACTTGTAAATTATTTTGATTTTGTTTTTAATAAAAGCAGCTTTTTTTTTTTATGATTTTATTAAAATTATTAAATAAATACAAAAGTAAAAAATGGTTAATAATCATCATAACCATCGTCATAACCACCATAACCATTATCATAGGTTTGGCTTAATAAACTTCCACCTTGTTGTTGTGTAATTACTTGGGTAGGTTGTTCTTGTTGAGTATCTTCTGGTTGTGGTTGTCTTAATTGTGGTTGTTGAGTAGCAGGGGCTGTTGGTTGAGTTGAAGTGCCACCAAGTACATCACCATAAAAATTTGGTTTGAAAAGACCAAGTTTTTCAACGAGTTTTGCATTTCTAGTTCTACGTTTTAGTTCTTCTTCAGCAGCTAGCTGAGCATTTTCAGCAGATTTCTTTGAAACCTGTTTTCTCTTACGTGGTGGTCTACCAGCTTTAATATCCTCATCGATTTCTCTTTGTCTTTCTGCATTCTTTTCGATCCACTCTTTATTTAGTTCAGTCCAAATTACTTCTTTTTTTTTAACGGTCTCTTTGTCATGCTCTAAATAAAGGTCCAATTCATCTTCGCTTAAATCATCTAAGGTGTCATTTGGCTCGAATACACTTGAATCAACTTCACTTGGTAATGGTGGGTATGAAACTTGTGATGCCAATGTTTTACCTTCGGGAATTGGTGTATTTAAATAAGATTGCTGACTAATATTATTTTCATTAAACTGGCTTGATTGTGATTGTGATAGTCTACCTAATGTTGCAAGTAGTTGGGTTGGTTGTGCATAAGATAGTGCTAATGTTTCTACTAATTTTTTGTTACTGTTTTCCAATTCTTCAAACTTTTCAATGTTTTCTAAAAGAGTTGATGGAATTGAATCAATAGATTTGTCACCTGATGAAATACCATCTAAATCTAATTCTGCTTGTTTTGCTATCTCTGATGATTCTTTTTCTAACTCTTCCTCTTTTTGAACTAACTTTGATTTTTGATTTTCTTTTGAACCTTTTTTCTTTCTCTTTTTATCTGTAGTTACTGATTCATCATATTCATCTATGTCACTGCCTAAAATTTCTTCAATTTCTTCAATTTCTTCTTTTTCTTCTTTTTCTTCTTCGTTTTCCTCATTTTCAATCTCTTCACTTTTAGATTTCTTTTTTTTCCTTAGCTCTCTCTTTAATCTTTTCTTTTCTTTCTTTTCTCTTTCTTTTTGTTCTTTTTGTTTTGCTTCAAGCTCTAATTGTTCTTTTAATCTATTTCTGGTAAATGATGGTGGGTCACACTCTTCCTCTATTTCCATTTCATCAAATTCGCTAAATCTTAAAGAAGCTGATGGAGTTCTTCTAAATTCTTCTAAACGTGCTAATAAAGTAGATTCACCAATTTTAACAATATGTACAATTTCTTTCATTGATCTTTTGAAACCATGAATTTTAGAGGCTATATAAAGAGCTGCACCACAAATGCCAGATGGCTTTCTACCAGTGCACATCCAATCTCTTTTCATTCTTGCTACTAATTTATTTGCAGTGGCAGTAACCTCTTTAGTTTGTGAACCAAACTCTAATGATGATGAAAATCTATAAATAAAAAGTGATGGATCCACAATTGGTAATTGAATATTAAGTAACTTTATTAATTGAAGGAATGTATGTGCTAGTGTGAAAACATTAACTTGTAAAACTTCAGAAAAGTCGATTAAGAGATGTGGGGTTTTCTCTCTACGACAAACTACATATAAACATGATGCTGCAACTAATTTGGTTTTTCTTCCTTTTGTAAAATTATTTTCCATTGCCAATTCGAATGATCTTTGTGCTGAATCAATATGATGAGTTCTAATCTTTAATGATGTTGCAATCTCATCTAATCTTCTACGTGCATTCTCTAATGACATTGCTCTTGAATCTCTACCACCTAATGAACGATAACTTGAGCCAGTTCTACGTGTAGCACTAACAAATGTACCAACAATAGATGAATTGTCACCAAAAGAAATTTCAGATACAATATTAGCTGAATCTTTAATGGTACCACAATCTGTACATACAACACTGCCATCGTTTGATGTTGCGAATGATTCACTACCACATAGCTTACAAACTTTAGATGACATCTTTATAATTATGGTGTTGCTTTTTTTATTATTTTTATTATAATTAATATTAAATTTATTATAAAAATTATTATTATGTGTTAAAAATTTTTAAAATTGAAAAAAAAAAAAAAAAAGGTAAAAAAAAAAATTAAATAGTTTTATTATTATATTTATGTATAAATATATATATATATTTTTCTTGTATTATTATGTATTAATTTTTCCGTTAAATAAAAAAAATTTTAAAAAAATTTTAAAAAAATTAAAAAAAAAAAAAAAAAAATTTAAAAACAAAAAAAAAAAAAAAAAAAAAAAAGATTTTTAAAATTTTCCCTTAATTTCATAAACAGGATATATTATATTATACATTATATATTTGCTCAAACAAATTTTATAAATAAATAAATTATTATTTCTCGACCAATAAAAAAAAAAAAATCAAGAAAACTTTTTATTTTTTTTTAAAAAAATTTTTTTTCATTTTTTTTCATTTCAAATTTAAAATTAATTTATTTTTTTATAAAAAAAATATAAAAATATAATAACATCAATACCATCGATTTATATATTGTAAATAGATATGGAAATATCACCACCAATAACCAATAGTGATGATAGGGCAAACGAGTTTGACGATTTGGTTAATTTACAACAAAAACAACCATTTAAAAGAAGGAATAGTATCAGCGACAGCGATATGGACAATGCAACAACAGTTGTGAAAGAAGATGAAATTAATAAAGAGCAGGATAAAGGCCACGAGCTAAAAAAATTAAAGACATCTGAAGATAATGAAACAAATAGCAGTGCTTTCAGTCCTGTACAAATATTTCAAAATAATATTGAATACAAGAAAAGGGTAGAAGAGTTAGAAAAAAGAGTTATAGATCTAGAAAAACAATTAAAAAATAGTAAGACTTGTTTTAAAGGTGAAATCGAACCAATATTTTCAATAAATTTAAATTGTATAGAAGAGTATGTATCTATATATTAATATTTATTATTCATAGATAATTAAAAATCCTAACAACTTTTATTATAGATCGAAAATTGAATATTTAGAAAATTTTTTATTAAATTTTTTTAAGAGTGACTTTTGCAGAAGACCATATGAATCATCACAAGAAAATGGAGAAATTGAAAGAGAATATAGACCACATATTGTTAATTATTACTATGATGGATTTGTTTTAGATAGAGCAGGTAATGATAGATTTAGTGATATGGCTTCATCGATTCCCTATAATTTTACAAAAATACCCAATTACTTTATTGATAAAGGTGATATACGATCCAATAAATGCCTAGAGGTAGAGGAGGAAAAAAAACCATCATTTTCTGGTTATTGTTTTAATTGTCTTCAACAAGGACATCCAGTTTATCAATGCCCATATACTTATAATCATAAAATGGTTCAAAAAAATAAAAAAGAATTTAACGAGCTAAAGGCTCTTCAAAAGTATGTTTTAATAATATAAATAATAGATAATAATAATATTTAAATTTTACTAATTAAATTTTATTTTAATAAATCTAGTGGCAGATATTTTGAAACACTTGAAGGAAATAATAATAATAACAATAATAATAGCAGTAGCGATGTAAATAATAATAATGAAACAACTACTTCAACTTCTATAATTAAAGAAAAAATAGAATCAACAGAGGAAGTAAATACAAGTTTAAATGAATCATTGGAAAAGGATGAATCAATACAAAAAACAGTCAATAAGAAGGCAATATTTGTTCAAAATACTAGTAGTACACCAAATAAGGATATTGAAGAAAATGAAAAATTCAAAGAGAATAATGATTATATCGAATTTCCAAAAGATTTGTTCCACCAGCCTGAAAATATAGAATCTGAAGAGTCATATTATAAAACCTACGACAAAGATTTCTTTAAGAATTTTATAAATAATAAATCAAATGAAAATGATAGTTTTAATAATAATACCAATAGTAATTATAATAATAATAACAACAATAATAATCTTATAAATAACAAACCAACCGAAAAAGATGGTTATAATAATAATTATAATAACAATATGATCTATAATCAAAACTACAACTATCACTATAGTAATTATAATAATCAATATAGATACAATGGTAGTTATAATTATAACTATAACTATAACTATAACCAACAACAGCATTTCCAACCTCCACCCCCACCTCCAGGTTATCATCAACAACAACATCAACATTTTAATGAAGAAAGATTTAGAAATAATGATAGATATAGAGATTTTTATAATGACAATTCATTAGAACCACCTGGAACACAAAGATTTAATAAAGTAGTAGCCCCACCGGCCCCACCAAAAAATACAGCATTTTCAAATAATATTATACCTCCTCCACCCCCACCAAAAAATAATGATAACAATAGTTTAAATGTAGCTCCCCCACCCCCACCAAAGAATATTTCAATTTCAAAATCTGATAATATTAACAATAATAATATAGAAGAGGTTTCAGATATGGATATCGAAGATGGAGAGTGTTAATATTTTATAAATAAAATGTATAATAAAAATTAGTTTTTTTTTTTTTTTCAAATTTAATTTTAATGATTATAAAATTTTATTTTTATTTTTTTATAATTTATTTTTTAAATCGGTGAAATCTAAGTTTGAACCATGATAAACAAAACTATTTCCAGGTTTTAAACTATTTGCAACTTCAGATGCTTTAAATCCTTTATAACCATTGAAAGCATATTCGTGTGCCAATTGGGAAACAGCTTGTTGTAATGGGAATGTTGATTGAGTTAAAACAAATTCTTCGACTGGAGCCCATTTGCATAGGGCAATTTCGTGTGGATCAATGTTGATTTCTTCGGAAATTGGTTTAAGAGCGCAAATATAATAAATATCACCACGATTAAAGGCATAGTTGTGGAGTTGTCTGAAACCTAAAATACTAACAAACTCTGTTTTGACACCAGTTTCTTCAAAAACTTCACGAACAGCAGTAGCACAAATATCTTCACCTGAATCTAATGAACCACCTGGAATCTTCCACTTATCGGGTCTTTGTTTCTCGGTGATTAACAAAATTTCTTTCTTATCGTTAATTACAACACCACCACAACCAATGAAATGTGATGTATATTGTGGTAATTTGTTTGGATCGTTGCTTTCTGGTGATGGTAACCATTTGGTTAACAATAAATAATCGAGTTGGCAATGATGGAATTCAAATCCTTTTTCTACCGCTATTGAAATTAAATTTGAGTGTGATTGGGGTATCTTTAACCAAACTCCTCTACGGTTATTATCGCTCCAAAACTTTATACTATTTTCGAGGTATTTTGAAAATTCGATTGGGTCCTTTGGATATTGCTGTGTATTTTCGACAGTGATACCATTAAAAATATCTGGTGCACCTCTTAAAATTCCTTTTCCAAGTAAATTTTCATTATCAAATTTCTCTATATCACCCTTTTGTTTTTCTGTTAGTTTTCTACTTGTAACACTCATTTCTTTTGTAACGTTTAAAAGTTTATTTTTGGTAATGGTACAAAATGATTTATTATTATTGTTGTTGTTGTTGTTGTTGTTGTTGATGTTATGATTATTATTAAAACTATACTGTTGGTTTAATCCTGTAGGAATGTAATTATTGACAGTTTGACTATTATTTAATAAACTGGTGGATTTTATAAATCTATTATATATTTTGATATTATTAATATTTCTAAATGTTAACCTAGATATCATATGATATTATAAAATGTATTAAAAAAATAAAAAATAAATTTAAATTTTAATTTAAATTTAAATTTATATTATTTATTTTTTTTTTTTTCTTAGTAGTAGAAGAAAAAACTAAAATATAAATAAATAAATAAATAAATAATTAATAAGAAATAAGAAATTAAGAAATTGGTAATAAGAAAAAATTGAAATATAAAATATAAAAAATTTAAAAAAAAAAATAAAAAAATAATAATTTAATTAAAAAAAATTTAAAAAAAAATCGTTATTTCGTTGAATTTATTTAATTGATTATTTGATAACCCAAAAAGATGCTGGTGTTCCAATTAATCTTTAATTTACAAACACATACTTTTTAGTGGGTTTAGAAAAAGAATTTGAAATCTTTAGGAATATAAAAATTAGATAAATAAAAACTAATTTATTTATTATTTTCAAAAATTAAAAATAAATTTAAAGTTGATTTTTTAATATTTAAAAATTCAATTTTAACACTAATAATAACAAATATTTATATAATTGCTTTTGTGAGATATTTTTCATTATTATTATTATTAATATTGCCTATAAGAAATCAAAAATTAAAAATAATTATTAAAAAATTTTATAAATAGTCTGTTTATATGTAAATTATAATAAATATTCAAAATTTTTATAATAATTAAGAAAATAAAAAAAATTAAAAATTATTTTTTTTTAAAATTATTTTTTTTAATTTTATTTTTTTTAAAATTTTTTTTTTTAAATTAATTATCATTTTTTTTTTTATTACATTTATCACAATCATTTTATCTTTGGTATATACCACTTACAAAAAAAAAAAAAAAGAAATAAACCACCCCAATGTAATATAGAACCTATAAAAAATAAATAGATAAATAAAAATACATTCAGCATAGATATATATTATAAAATATAAATTATATTCTCTAAATAAAAAGGGGAAGTTAAAAATGATTATGAATCAATTGTAAGTTTTTTTTTTTTAATATTATATTGATATATTTATAATTATATTAACTTTTTTTTTTATTTTTTTTTGATCACAGCAATTCAATTTGTAATGTTATAAATCAATGTAAAAAAACAATATTAAAAATAGAACAGGACTTTATTAGTGCACCCAATGGTATAATTAATGTAAATGAAAATTCAGATTCACCATTTTTAAAGGGATATCACCAATCACCAACCAAATTACCTTATAATGCATATAAAGATACATTAAATAATACACTTTCACCAATATTAACAAATCTAAATTCACCAGTTTTAAATGGCTCAAATTGCACAAATAATAATACTAGCGGAGCAACACCAACCAATGGTCTATCGGTCAAATTAAATATAAATAATAATAAAAAATCACAAATTTATATATTGGTAAATATTGCTTTGGGCAATATTAATAACTGCCATGATTGTATTATAGTTTTAGGACCATGCGTTGGTTTAATAGAGATCAGTAATTGCTCTAAAGTAACTTTAATTTCGATTACAAAAGGAATTAAAATAAAGTAAGTTTAATGTGACAACTTTTTGCTTTTGGAAGTAAATATTAATATTGTTTTTTTTCTTTTTAGGTCATCAAATAATATATCATTATTCATATGTTCAAATGAAAAACCAATAATATCTTCAGATTGTCACAACATCAAATTAGCACCCTATAACACACACTATCCAAACTTAGATACTCAAATAGCCACATCAAAACTATTGGTCGATTTGGAAAATAATCAATGGAACAATCCATCAATATTTAAATTATTTTCACCATTAAACTCACCATTATTACAATCCAACTCACCAACCACAACTACAACCACAACTACCACAACCAGTGACCTTCTTCAAATTCCTCCAAATAATTTACTCAATGTAGATGACACTAATAATATTCACGAAGAAACAACCGAGATTTACTCGATTTTAGATCCAGAGGAATTTTTCCCATTTGTTGTACCATTTTTAATTAAAGGAAAAACCAAATCAAATCCATGTGAATTACCAAATGAGTATAGTACATGTTTAGCAAATAAATCAAACTCAGTTCATGCATTACACAAAATTAATAGCTCAAACTACAAACGATCCATAAACTAAA
>NW_003519404.1:44853-94964 GCF_000190715.1 Dictyostelium purpureum
TTAATTTCCAACCCCCTCTTTTTTGGGGGGTTTAGAAACAGGAATTGAATTCTCGGGGATAATAAAAATTTAGATAAATAAAAACTTACTTTGTTTTTTTTTTTTCAAAAATTAAAAAAAAAATTTAAGGTTGATTTTTAATTTTAAAAGTCCCATTTTAACCCTAAAAATCCCAAATTTTTATATAATTGCTTTTGTGAGGTATTTCCCTTATTATAATTTTTGATATTGCCTATAAGAAATCAAAAATTAAAAATAATTATTAAAAAATTTTATAAATAGTCTGTTTATATGTAAATTATAATAAATATTCAAAATTTTTATAATAATTAAGAAAATAAAAAAAATTAAAAATTATTTTTTTTTAAAATTATTTTTTTTAATTTTATTTTTTTTAAAATTTTTTTTTTTAAATTAATTATCATTTTTTTTTTTATTACATTTATCACAATCATTTTATCTTTGGTATATACCACTTACAAAAAAAAAAAAAAAGAAATAAACCACCCCAATGTAATATAGAACCTATAAAAAATAAATAGATAAATAAAAATACATTCAGCATAGATATATATTATAAAATATAAATTATATTCTCTAAATAAAAAGGGGAAGTTAAAAATGATTATGAATCAATTGTAAGTTTTTTTTTTTTAATATTATATTGATATATTTATAATTATATTAACTTTTTTTTTTATTTTTTTTTGATCACAGCAATTCAATTTGTAATGTTATAAATCAATGTAAAAAAACAATATTAAAAATAGAACAGGACTTTATTAGTGCACCCAATGGTATAATTAATGTAAATGAAAATTCAGATTCACCATTTTTAAAGGGATATCACCAATCACCAACCAAATTACCTTATAATGCATATAAAGATACATTAAATAATACACTTTCACCAATATTAACAAATCTAAATTCACCAGTTTTAAATGGCTCAAATTGCACAAATAATAATACTAGCGGAGCAACACCAACCAATGGTCTATCGGTCAAATTAAATATAAATAATAATAAAAAATCACAAATTTATATATTGGTAAATATTGCTTTGGGCAATATTAATAACTGCCATGATTGTATTATAGTTTTAGGACCATGCGTTGGTTTAATAGAGATCAGTAATTGCTCTAAAGTAACTTTAATTTCGATTACAAAAGGAATTAAAATAAAGTAAGTTTAATGTGACAACTTTTTGCTTTTGGAAGTAAATATTAATATTGTTTTTTTTCTTTTTAGGTCATCAAATAATATATCATTATTCATATGTTCAAATGAAAAACCAATAATATCTTCAGATTGTCACAACATCAAATTAGCACCCTATAACACACACTATCCAAACTTAGATACTCAAATAGCCACATCAAAACTATTGGTCGATTTGGAAAATAATCAATGGAACAATCCATCAATATTTAAATTATTTTCACCATTAAACTCACCATTATTACAATCCAACTCACCAACCACAACTACAACCACAACTACCACAACCAGTGACCTTCTTCAAATTCCTCCAAATAATTTACTCAATGTAGATGACACTAATAATATTCACGAAGAAACAACCGAGATTTACTCGATTTTAGATCCAGAGGAATTTTTCCCATTTGTTGTACCATTTTTAATTAAAGGAAAAACCAAATCAAATCCATGTGAATTACCAAATGAGTATAGTACATGTTTAGCAAATAAATCAAACTCAGTTCATGCATTACACAAATTAATAGCTCAAACTACAAACGATCCAAAAACTAAAGCAACTTTACTACATTTAATCGAATCTAAATTTCAAGTAAATATTTACATTATAAAAATAATGGTATTATATATATAAACAACTTTCTAATTTTTTTTTTCTTTTTTTTTATAGGATTGGTTGGTCGAAACAGATAATATAAGACAAATAAATGATTTAATCAATATGAAAAGATAAATTTTTTATTTTTTACTTTTTTTTTTTTATTATCAGAATATTAAAATAAAATAAAATTAAATAATTTAAAATTTTTGTAAATTAATCACGATATTTATATATATCTTTCAATGTTTTTTCTTTATCTTTTTTTACTTAAATTTTTACTTTTATAAAAAATTAAATTTTATTTTTTAAATTATTTTTTTTATTTTTTTTAATTTTTTTTTTTGTTTACTTAAAAATCTTTTTATTTTTTTATTATTTTTTTTAATTTAATAATGATTAATTAAAAATAAATAATATTTCGATTGTGTGTAATTGTAATATAATATTTTAAATATTGTTGTGTGTTGTGTGTTGTATGATTTATACATATTTTTAAAACAGTGTTATAATGATAAGAGATAGAACAGAAGAATATTACAGAGTTAAAGAAGAAGTAAAAGAATGGAAAAAACAAATTGATAAAAGGGATTTTTTAGCATATATACACGATAGAGCAAGTAACTCACCATCCTCTTCATTTCCAACTATCAATTTTATAAAAAGAGGAAACGATTCCGTACCAGCCATTAATAACAATTTCAATAGTAATAATAATATTGGTACTATAAAACCATTAAATATACCCCCACCAATACATAAACCACAAGAAAAACTAACTGATAAACCAAACTGTTTAAATTGTGGGTAAGTAATTAAACAATGTTTTTATTATAAATTTATAATTATAGTATACTAATTTTTTTAAAATTATAGTAAAGCATTTGGTCTATTTACATCAAAATATCAATGTAGTTTATGTAATATTAATTTTTGTAATGGATGTTTAAAAATTTTATCAAGTAAAGATATTACTGGTGTTTTAAAAGATGGCCAAGTAAGATCATATTGTCCAAGATGTCATTTAATAGTCACAAAAGAGGAAATTAAAAGAAGGTTTCATTTTGGTTGCGAAAAATCTGTCAATGAACCAATTCTACAACTATATAATGAAATTACTCTTGTTAAGCGATCTATATTAGGATCATTACCAAGTTTTGAATATTTAGCATCATCTGTAACTGATTTCAAATTGGCATCAAAAAACAACAGAGATACATTTTCCCAGGTTTACAATGAAGTTATTATACTTCAAAATGACCTGGCTGTATTATTTAAAGATTTTGATAAGCATTTAAAAGCAGTCATGCTGTTACCAACTACTTCGCACTATCAAGATACAATAAAAAAGAATATGAAATCATTATACTATACATTTTTACAACAAAACTTACCAAAATTTAAAAATATCCAAACAGTAAAGTATAAATATACAATATTACAATATTACATAACAAAATTATTAATTATGGTTTTTTAATTAGGATTTATTACATATAGAGCTAAATACAATTAGAAATACATATATTTATTTAGCAAGATCAGGTTTGGATAATAGAATGCAACCAGAATTTTGGTACAAGTATGGCAAAGCATATCAAGATACAATGGCACTGGTCAGAAAGGATTTACAAATCTCATGTACAAAATGTAAAGAAGATTATGACAAGGTTAAAAATTTAATTGATGAAATGATTGTAAATGAAGAGAAATCAAATCTAAATATTAGAGGTAACCCAAAACACGAAGAAGAGGGAACATTAATAAGAAAAAATAAAGAGTTTTTAAAGAACATTTATGATCAAGTAAATATTAGAGTCAAACCTGAAGAGTTGGAAAATTCAAAACGAGCAATTTTAACTCTTTTTAAAATTTTAGATGAAGACTATAACAATGGTTTAAAATAAATAAATAAAAAAAAATTTATTAAAAATAAAATTATATTAGCCAGGAAAATTAGACTTAATTTCTATACTTATTAGTTTTTTTTTTAAAATATTATTTTACATATTTTACATATTTTAATATTTTATTTTTTTTATTACAATTAATTATTTTGTTTGAGTTTTTTTGAATTTAATAGTTTTTATTCTAGATCTACCTTATAGGTAGATGGTTTTTCTCCAGCCAAACCTTCACATACATATATTGGTGCATTAACTCCACACTTTTTACAGTATATATCTCTTTCATAGTTGCATCTTACTCTTTTTCTGAATCTTAATTTAGCATATTTTCTACAACCAACTTTTCTCCATTCGGAAGTTTCCCATGTAAAAATTGGATTGCATGGTTGGCTATCCTTTTCTTTTGGTATATTTGAACACATTGAACTATCTGATACGGTTCTATTGCATGAAACACAATCTACTCTTCTATATTGAACACCACACCCACCAGAGCATTCACCCCAATTTTGGTATCCCCAATTATATGATCCTTTACTACATGATTCTATATTGGGAGGTTTATGTCCATCACAACAGATATCTTTTCTTGGTTGATTTGGTTTAGAATCTAATGCGCAATGAATTTCCCTTTTCCTATTTAATAAACAGTGAATGTCACAGGGACCCCATTGACCTTCTACCCATCTAAATTTACAAAGGTTTTGATTCTTTTGATGGAGTTCTTCTAATAATGGTTGGGTATCTGATTTGATTTTGTTGACAATTTGATTTGTTTTATTATTATTTGGTGAACCTGCGATAAGTGTACAAATACCGACATTTAAACTCTTTAGATATGGTTTTAATCTTTCATCTAGTTTGGAAGGTTCACATCTGTTACTTGATGATTCTAAACATTCTTGATTTGATGTTTCAATTGGCAGTTGAGGTGCGACTTGGTTTCTAGTTTCTTGAATCCAATTGTTTGTAAATTGGTTTACTTGTTCTTCTACTAAGTTTGAGAAATCGCTTGAACTATAGGATGAAAATGCAGAAGCTGAAATTGATTTAAATATAACACCTTTTGATTCTTCAATGATTTTTAGAATGTCTGCACCATTAGCTTCTTTACCCATATAGATTTTACTTGATAATGAATTAATAACCATTGGTAAAACTTGATTTGAAATAGAGTATATTGCCCCAGCTTCTGAAGAGTAAGTAAGTTCATCCGGAATTTCAACAGCATAGGAAAACTCTTCAAGGAAAAACTTGACTTCATTTCTTGTTGCAGTTAATACAACTGAAGACTTGGCACCATCGCCCCAAACTCTCTTGATTGTTTGAATACTTTCTTTGTATTTATCTTCTTTTTTGAAGTTGACTTCATTAAGGTAAGAATATAGTAATTTAGTTGTATCTAAACTATTGATTAATTCGGTTTCGTTGTCAAAATTTAAATTTAACTCTAATGCAAGGTTGGCACTGTTGCTAAAAATCAAATTGATCTTTGGGAAATCGGTCCATTTCTTGCTTGAAATACCATTTGTGTATGCCTTTTCGTTGGTGCTACATTCATCAAGTGAGTTTTTGAATCTATATAAAGATTCAAGAAAAGATGATAAAAGAGCTAATTTATTGATTAAGTATTCATTGATTTGAAGTTGTTCGGTATATGAAAATGATGAGGTGATTGACATTAAAATCGTTTGGACTACATTTAAATGTCCAGCAGTCGTTCCTCCAGGGTCATTAGAGCCTTCACTGTCTAGTAATACAATTGTACCTTTTGGATCTAATTTTTTGATAGCAGATTTTAGTCTTGGTGATAAGTTTTCAGTGTCAATATCTGATATCTTGATTATCTGAGCCCAAATTCCTCTTGTACAGCCCCTCGATCCAACACATTTACCTTTGTTTGCTGATGTTTTTATCGTTTTTACTGGGAAAAGCTCTAAATTACAATTGTCTTTAATTTCTTGTTTAAATAACATCATTGTATATAAATCTAACCTTGTTGATTTATGAGTTGAATAGTCACCAATTTCTGAATATGAATAAATAGGTGATGGTAGTTTTTTGAAAATATTGGCAGCAGATTCTGGGATAATAATTACATTGTCATCTCTAATATCGATTAATTGGAATGAAACCATTGGGCAAACAGTGGCATGGAATGGATCTTCTCCAGATATAATAAAATCATAAATTTTGCTAAGGGAATGTGGACAGATTGTCCACATAATGGATGAACCAACAACCAAAAAATTGAGGAAATTTATTAAAGTTTTTGTTCTATTAAATATTAAGAGTGGTGACAATGCTACTGATAATAAAATTAAAATATCAATTTTGGTGTAAATGGTTAAAATGATGAAAAATATTACGCTAAAAATAAAACAGAATTTTATTTTTTGATTAGCATCTTTCTTTTCAATTTTAATTGAATTTGTTAACACTAAAGCCACTACGATAAAAACAACAGTAAAAAATAATTTTTTAACAGTGTTATTACTTTCTAAAAACCAATGAATATCATGACCAATTTCATTTAAAAACTTGTCGGTTAAGTTTTGCCATTTTTCAGATTCTTTTAGTGCTTTATCTATACCTTTATTAAATCTTTCTTCCATGTAATCAATGGTTTGGAACTGACTTTCGACTAAAGATTCTTTGAGTATTAAAATAAGTTTTTTAGACTCTTCAAAAACAGCCATTCTTTCTTTCTCGATGCTACTAATAGATCCATCCATTAATTTTTCTGTTGATTCGACTGAAAATAAAGAAAAAAATTATTTTATTAATAAAAGTTGAATTTAATTAATTAAATAGTTTATATTTATACTTACTAACAGAAATAATTTCATTTTTGAGTTCAAAGATATTTGAATTTGAATCGAATGCTTCTGATAATTCTGGAACTAATTTAGAAATTCTATTAAAATCATGATTAATATTCGCAGGTAGGTTCTTTGAGATTTCTTTTAATGTATCTGAAAACTTAAATAAACTTTCGTATCCATCAGGAAATAGAAATAGAAATAGAAATAGAAATGATACAAAAACAATTAAAAAAATAAAAGCATCTTTCATTTTTTTAAAAATTAAACTATGAAAAAAAAAAAAGTAAAATTCAGATATTGCCAAAAAAAAAAAATAAAAAAAAAAAATAAAAAAATATTTTTGTTTCGAAATTAAGCTTAATTTTCTTAATATATACTCACGTTTTTTATTTTTTTATTTTTTTTTTTTTTTTAAAACAATATAAATAAATTAAATAATGAATCAAAATATAGAATTTTCTGCCAAGACTTAATTTCTATTTATTAATATTTTTTTTTTTAGAATATTATTTTTTTTTAAAATATTATTTAAAATATTTTATTACAATTAACTATTTTGTTTGAATATAATAGGTTTTATATTTTTATAGGTGCATGGGTGTGTGGTTTTTCTCCAGCAAACCATCACATACATATATTGGTGCATTAACTCCACACTTTTTACAGTAAATATCTCTTTCAAAGTTGCTTCATGTTCCTGTTCTGAATCTAAATTTACCACCTTTTCTACAACCACCAACATTTCTCCGTTTGGAAGTTTCTCATTTAAAAATTTGAAAAAATGATTGATTTGGTTTCGGAATCTAATACGCAATGAATTTCCCTTTTCCTATTTAATAAACAGTGAATGTCACAGGGACCCCATTAACCTTCTACCCATCTAAATTTACAAGGTTTTGATTATTTTGATGGAGTTATTCTAATAATGGTTGGGTATCTGATTTGATTTTGTTGTCATTTTGATTTGTTTTATCATTATTTAGTGAACCTGCGATAAGTGTACAAATACCGATATTTAAACTCTTTAGATATGGTTTAATCTTCATCTAGTTTGGAAGGTTCACATCTGTTACTTGATGATTCGTAACATTCTTGATTTGATGTTTCAATTGGTAGTTGAGGTGCGACTTGGTTTCTAGTTTCTTGAATCCAATTGTTTGTAAATTGGTTAACTTGTTCTTCTAACTCTTTGGCACTTTAGCCAAAATCAAAATGATGAAGAAAATTTGACTTAATTTCAAAATAAAATTTTTTTTTTATATTTTTTTTTTTTATTTTAATAATATCTTGTTGATTTATGAGATGAACAGTCACCAATTTCTGAGTATACATAAAGAGGTGGTGGTTCTTTGGAAATATTGGCAGCAGGCTCTGGGATAATAATTTCATTGTTATCTCTAATATTAGAAATAATTGAATTAGATAATTTGCTAAGGATATGTGGTCTGATTGTTGGTATAATGGATGAACCAAAAACAAAAATACTGAGGAGTGGTGACAATGCGATTGATAATAAAACTATAATATCCTTTCTATGGATAATGGTTATTAAAGTGATGAAAAATATTACGCTAAAATTAAATACAAAGTATATTATATTTTGATTAATATTTTTTTTAATTTTAATTGAAATTGTTACATTTTTTATTAAGCAAATGCCACTATGGTAAAAACAACAGTAAAAAATAATTTTTCTAATAATGTTGAGACCTTCTAAAAACCAATGAATATCTTGACCAACTTCATTTAAAAAACTGTCTGTTAAGTTTTGCCATTTTTCAGATTCTTTTAGTGCTTTATCTATACCTTTATTAAATCTTTCTTCCATGTAGTCAATGGTTTGGAACTGACTTTCGACTAAAGATTCTTTGAGTATTAAAATAAGTTTTTTAGACTCTTCAAAAACAGCCATTCTTTCTTTCCCAATGCTATTAATAGATCCATCCATTAATTTTTCTGTTGATTCGACTGAAAATAAAGAAAAAATTATTTTATTAATAAAAGTTAAAATTATTTAATTAAAATAGTTTATATTTATACTTACTAACAGAAATAATTTTATCTTTGAGTGCAACGGTATCAATTTCTCGAGACTCGAATGCATCTGATAATTCTGGAATTAATAGAGAAATTCTATTAAAACCATGATTAATATTCGTAGGGAGGCTCTTTGAGATTTCCTTTAATGTGTCTGAAAACTTATCAACACTTTTGATTTTACCAGAAAATAGAAATGATTCTGAAGTTGTTGTGAGTAATAAAATTAAAAAAATGAAAAATTTAATATTATTCTTCATTTTTTTTAAAAATTATCTGTGAAAAAAAAGTAAAAAAAATATTTTAGATATTATAAAAAAAAAAAATAAAAAAAAATATTCTTATCTGACGAAACTTAATTTTAATTCTTTTAAATTTAAAAGATAATACTTAATACCAATTTTTTTATTAAAAATAAAATAATTTTATTTTTTATAATGAATTCCTCCAAAATGCAAAAAAAAAAAAACTAAAAAAAAAAAAAAAACAAAAAAAAAAAAAAAAAAAAACTCAATTTTTTTTTTTTTTTTTTCATATAAATTTTTTGGTAATTTGGTTGTTTTTGGGTTTTTAATTTTTTTAATTTTTTTATATGTAATAATTTTTTTTTTTAACTATTTAATTAATAATTCATTGTCCTCGATGTTATTATTTCTAATTTCTGGAATAACAAATAATTAAAAATGCACATATACACTATATCATAATATTTTGATAATATTTCAAAATAAAAAGTTCCTTAATGTTTAGAATTATATCTTAAAGAATTGCTTTTCATTATCAATTGGTATACTAATTTGTTATTCTGAGCCATCTACGACCACTGTGGTTGCACTCATATGATTTTAATGGTACATGAATTCTATTTTATTGCTATTATCAAGTCTATTATTAAAATAACTTTTAAAAATATCTTTTGCCAAAGGTGAAACAATGTCTTAAAATTCTTGGAGTATCTACAGTTTTTTTTCAATAATTTTTTTATAATTATTCATTGTAACCTATTTAATTATTTTTAATCACTAAACTACAACTGTACATACCATTGATTCATATTATCTATATGAAAATTCCTTATTAATTTAACAGTTTTATTAAATTATTAAGAAAAATAAAATATTTTTAAATTATCAAAAACAACAATAGGATCTATTTTGTGATATAAATTTAAACGCCATCAAATAAATTTTTCTCTTTTCCTTTTAATTTGCCCAGTATGATTGTTTACTTTATATCTTAAAGTATTGCTTGTCATTGAAAATCTTTTAATTCAAGCAAATACTTTTCTGGCAATTATCCTGATTGATTTTTGAATTATATCTTGTTGTTTTTTATTTTGATGTTTTTTTAATGGTGGTTTATGGTTTGAAATAACAATTTAGCATACCAATTAATAAAGATATTAGAAATTTATTTTATAGTTGTAAATAAAGTAAATCAGCTTTAACCTTATTGGTTTATTGTTGTCCAAAAAGTGGAAAGGTATTGCAGATTGTAAAATGATATTGTGTTATTGAAGTAGGTGGTAAAAATAAGATATTAAACAACAAAATAAAATTCAAAATGTATTTTCTAAAATTAAAAGATTTTCGACAAGCAATATTTTAAGATATAAATTTAAACAGGAAATTCCTTAGATAATGTTTTAAAAAGATATCACACAATATAATGTAAATTTGAATTTTTTATTAATTGTTATTTAGGGATTAGAAATAATAACATTGATGTTACAATGAATAATAATATTAAAATTATTAAAAAAAAAAAATTTAATATGCAAAAAAAATTAAAAAAAACCCCAAAATAACCAATATATTCAAAAATCATCAAAAAATAATATGGGAAAAAAAAAAAAAGTTTTTTACAGTTTTTTTTTTCATTTTTTTTTTTTTTTTTTATTTTTTTTTTTTTTTTTTTTTTCATTTGGGAGGAATTCATAAAAGCCGGGAAATTATAGCCTGGAAATTAGACTTAAAAATATTCTAAACTTAAAAATATTCTAAACTTAATAAAATTTTTTTTTTTTTTTTTTTTTTTTTTTTTTAATTTTTTTTTTTATTCCACCCAAATTTCAAATTTTCCCTTTTTTTTTTTCAAAGTTTAATTTTTAAAAAAAAGGAAGAAAAATATTAAATTTTTCATTTTTTTAATTTTATTACTCACAACAACTTCAGAATCATTTCTATTTTCTGGTAAAATCAAAAGTGTTGATAAGTTTTCAGACACATTAAAGGAAATCTCAAAGAGCCTCCCTACGAATATTAATCATGGTTTTAATAGAATTTCTCTATTAATTCCAGAATTATCAAATGCATTCGAGTCTCAAGAACTTGATACCGTTGCACTCAAAGATAAAATTATTTCTGTTAGTAAGTATAAATATAAACTATTTTAATTAAATAATTTTAACTTTTATTAATAAAATAATTTTTTCTTTATTTTCAGTCGAATCAACAGAAAAATTAATGGATGGATCTATTAATAGCATTGGGAAAGAAAGAATGGCTGTTTTTGAAGAGTCTAAAAAACTTATTTTAATACTCAAAGAATCTTTAGTCGAAAGTCAGTTCCAAACCATTGACTACATGGAAGAAAGATTTAATAAAGGTATAGATAAAGCACTAAAAGAATCTGAAAAATGGCAAAACTTAACCGACAAGTTTTTAAATGAAATTGGTCAAGATATCCATTGGTTTTTGGAAGGTCTCAACACTTTTAAAAAATTATTTTTTACTGTTGGTTTTATCGTAGTGGCTTTAGTGTTAACAATTTCAATTAAAATTGAAAAGAAAAATGATGATCATAATATAAAATTCTTTGTATTTATATTTAGCGTAATATTGCACATCATTTTAACCATTTACACCAAAATTGATATTTTAATTTTATTTTCAATCGCATTATTACCATTCATACTCTTAATATTTATTAATAGAGGAGTAACTTTAATAGTTTTCCTCAGTTTTTTTGTTGTTGTTCCATCCATTATGTCAACAATCTATCCACATTCCCTTAGCAAAATTTATGATTCTATTATATCTGGAGAAGATCCATTCCGTGCCACTGTTTGCCCAATGGTTTCATTCCAATTAATCGATATTAGAGATGACAATGTAATTATTATCCCAGAATCTGCTGCCAATATTTTCAAAAAACTACCATCACCTATTTATTCATATTCAGAAATTGGTGACTATTCAACTCATAAATCAACAAGGTTAGATTTATATACAATGATGTTATTTAAACAAGAAATTAAAGACAATTGTGATTTAGATCTTTTCCAAGTAAAAACGATAAAAACATCAGCAAACGAAGGTAAATGTGTTGGATCGAGGGGCTGTACAAGAGGAATTTGGGCTCAGATAATCAAGATATCAGATATTGACACTGAAAACTTATCACCAAGACTAAAATCTGCTATCAAAAAATTAGATTCAAAAGGTACAATTGTATTACTAGACAGTGAAGGCTCTAATGACCCTGATGGAATGACAGCTGGACATTTAAATGTAGTCCAAACTATTTTAATGTCAATCACCTCATCATTTTCATATACCGAACATCTTCAAATCAATGAATACTTAATCAATAAATTAGCTCTTTTATCATCTTTTCTTGAATCTTTATACAGATTCAAAAATTCACTTGATGAATGTAGCACCAACGAAAAGGCATACACAAATGGTATTTCAAGCAAGAAATGGACCGATTTCCCAAAGATCAATTTGATTTTTAGCAACAGTGCCAACCTTGCATTAGAGTTAAATTTAAATTTTGACAACAAAACCGAATTAATCAATAGTTTAGATACAACTAAATTACTATATTCTTACCTTAATGAAGTCAACTTCAAAAAAGAAGATAAATACAAAGAAAGTATTCAAACAATCAAGAGAGTTTGGGGCGATGGTGCCAAGTCTTCAGTTGTATTAACTGCAACAAGAAATGAAGTCAAGTTTTTCCTTGAAGAGTTTTCCTATGCTGTTGATATTCCGGATGAACTTACTTACTCTTCAGAAGCTGGGGCAATATACTCTATTTCAAATCAAGTTTTACCAATGGTTATTAATTCATTATCAAGTAAAATCTATATGGGTAAAGAAGCTAATGGTGCAGACATTCTAAAAATCATTGAAGAATCAAAAGGTGTTATATTTAAATCAATTTCAGCTTCTGCATTTTCATCCTATAGTTCAAGCGATTTCTCAAACTTAGTAGAAGAACAAGTAAACCAATTTACAAACAATTGGATTCAAGAAACTAGAAACCAAGTCACACCTCAACTGCCAATTGAAACATCCAATCAAGAATGTTACGAATCATCAAGTAACAGATGTGAACCTTCCAAACTAGATGAAAGATTAAAACCATATCTAAAGAGTTTAAATGTCGGTATTTGTACACTTATCGCAGGTTCACCAAACAATGATAAAACAAATCAAATTGTCAACAAAATCAAATCAGATACCCAACCATTATTAGAAGAACTCCATCAAAAGAATCAAAACCTTTGTAAATTTAGATGGGTAGAAGGTCAATGGGGTCCCTGTGACGGTCACTGTTTATTAAATAGGAAAAGGGAAATTCATTGCGCATTAGATTCTAAACCAAATCAACCAAGAAAAGATGTCTGTTGTGACGGAAACAAACCTCATAATATAGAATCATGTGGTAAAAGATCATATCACTGGGCATATCAAAATTGGGGTGAATGCTCTGGTGAGTGTGGTGTTCAATATAGAAGAGTAGATTGTATTGCATGCGATGGAACCATATCAGATAGTTCAATGTGCTCAAATATACCAAAAGAAATCGATAGCCAATCATGCAATCCAAAGTTTACATGGGAAACTTCCGAATGGAGAAACGTTGGTGGTTGTAGAAGAGGTGGTAAATTTAGAACAGGTACAGAAAAATGCGACTTTGAAAGAGATATATACTGTAAAAAGTGTGGAGTTAATGCACCAATATATGTATGTGATGGTTTAGCTGGAGAAAAACCATCTACCCGTAAAAGAGATTAAGCATAAAACCTTTTTAATTCAAATAAAATTCAAACCTATAAAACAAATAATTAAAAATAAAATAAAAAAAATCCTTTCATGAAGTTGCAATAAAATTACGCAAACTTGATTGGCTTTAACAATATTTCTTAGACTTAATTTCTAAACTTAAAAATTTTTATAATAATAAAGAAAATTTTGCCTATTTTCAAAACTTAAAAATTTTTTTTTTTTTTTAAACATATATTTTTTTTTTAATTGTGTTATATTTTTTGGTGAATAAAATTTTTTTTTTTAAAGCTTAACTTTTAAAAAAAAATGAAAAATATTATTATTTTTTTCATTTTTTCAATTTTATTAATTGCAACAAATTCAGAATCATGTGGTAAAAGATCATATCATTGGGAATATCAAAATTGGGGTGAATGCTCTGGTGAGTGTGGTGTTCAATATAGAAGAGTAGATTGTGTTTCATGTGATGGAACCGTATCAGATAGTTCATTGTGTTCAAATATACCAAAAGAAAAGGATAGCCAACCATGCAATCTAATTTTTACATGGGAAACTTCTGAATGGAGAAACGTTGGTGGTTGTAGAAGAGGTGGTAAATTTAGAACAGGACCAAGAAGATGCAAATTTAAAAGAGATATTTACTGTAAAAAGTGTGGAGTTAATGCACCAATATATGAATGTGAAGGTTTTGCTGGAGAAAAACCATCCATTGATAAGCGAGATCGAGTATAAAAACTTATTAAACTCAAATTATTTTAATTAAGGAAAATAAAACGATAGTACCAACATTTTTTTTTTTTTTTTTTTTTTTTTATAAACACAAATTACAAAACAAACTCCCATAATTTATTTTATTTTTAGGGAAGGGTGCCACAATACTAAAATTTATAAAAATTTTAAAAAACTTTAATTATATTTTTCAAAGTATAACTAGAATAAATTATTTTATTACTTACTTTTGTAAGCAACAGTCAAAACCCTATCTTTATCAGTATCAATTTGATTGAAAAAAAAATCTGCAGTGTCTTGAGCAGCTAATAAATAAAATATCAATTAGTTTTATTATATTCAATTAAATTATAAATTTGAAAATTTTACTTTTTTTATCCAAATTTGAAGATTTAATAAAGCCTTCAACCATTTCATCATATGGGATATTTTTATCCCCATTTTTATCAAATTTTCATAAAAATAGGTTTACATCACTTGTAATAGCATCTTCTAAATTCTTTTTATTTAATTTGGTGATATTTTGTCTAATTTCATCAACTGAAATAGTGTCATCTACAAATACAAAAATTAAAATTTTATTAAAAACTTTTAATTTATTAAATTGTAAATAAATATATTATGTTATTACCTCTATTGACATCTAAACATTTAAAGATCATTGCAGCGTTTATATTTGGGTTCTTAACCTTATTTTCCTTAAAGTATTCAATAACTTCACTACGAGTTAAACTTCTGTCTCCATCTTTGTCATATTTTTCTGACATGTCTTCCTTTAAAAATATAATATTTTGGTTAGAAAAATATTTTAATCAAATTAAATTAAATAAAACTATTAATTATATACATACAACTTCTTCTTCAATTTGTCTACATACATCACTAACTGTGGCCATTTTGTATTTGATTTCTATCTGTATTTAATAAAAAAAATGAAAGTTAATTATACAATTTTTTTGATGAACTGTTTTTTTTTTTAAATATTATATTTTTTTTTTAATGTTTCAAAAAAAAAAAATTTATTCCAATTTACAAATTATCTTCTTTTGTTTTGTTTTTTATTAACCCCTATTTTGTTTTTTTTTTTTTTATAATGTTCAAAAAAAAAAATTATGTTTTTTATTAACCCCTTTTTTTTATTTTTTTTTCTTTAAAGATTTCTTTAAAGAGATTAAAAATATAGTTAATTATAGAGTTAAATTTGTGACATTAAAATCAAATTGATAGTAACTTGAAAAAAAAAAAAAACAGTTTTATTTTTTAAATAAAATTCAAACCTTTAAAACAAATAATTAAAAATAAAAAAAAAAAATCCTTTCATGAAGTTGCAATAAAATTACGCAAACTTGATTGGCTTTAACAATATTTCTTTTTTTTTTTTTAAATTTTTTAATTTAATTTAATATCAGATATCTGCTGAAATACTGAAATTAAGATTGGACAGAAAGTACAGAAATAACAATAATAGTTAAAATAATAGTTTCATCATCATCCTCATATAATATATGATAGTTCAGGTTTAGATAAATCAGTTTTAAAAATCAATTTCCAAGGATAAAACTAAAATACTCGTGTTTTAGATAAAACCCACAAAACCACACCAATAATAAAGTAACCTTTTAAAAAATACATAATCACAACCAACCTAAAGCCGAGATTGAAAAGAAAAATAAAGATGACATTGAAAACAAACTTTCACTTATTTCCTAAACTTAAAAAAAAAATTTTTTTTTAAATAAAATTTTTAATTTTGTATAAAATTATTTTTTTTTCAATTTTATTAATTGCAACAAACAGTTTAAATTTTAAAAAAATGAAAAATATTATTATTTTTTTCATTTTTTTCAATTTTATTAATTGCAGCAAATTCAGAATCATGTGGTAAAAGATCATATCATTGGGAATATCAAAATTGGGGTGAATGCTCTGGTGAGTGTGGTGTTCAATATAGAAGAGTAGATTGTGTTTCATGTGATGGAACCATATCAGATAGTTCAATGTGTTCAAATATACCAAAAGAAATGGATAGCCAACCATGCAATCCAATTTTTACATGGGAAACTTCCGAATGGAGAAACGTTGGTGGTTGCAAAAGAGGTGGTAAGTTTAGAACAGGACCAAGAAGATGCAAATTTGAAAGAAATTTATTCTGCAAAAAGTGTGGAGTTAATGCACCAAAATATGAATGTGAAGGTTTTGCTGGAGAAAAACCATCTACCAATAAGCGAGATCGAGTATAAAATTATTAAACCCAAATAAAATTCAAAACTTTTTAAAAAAAATAATTAATTAGAAAAAATAAAATAAAATAAAATAAATCTATTTAGGAAGTTGCGATGAAAAAAAATAAAAAAAAAACAAAAAAATAACATTAATTTCGGAAAATGTTTTATAATTTTTTTTTTTTTTTTTTTTTTTTTTTTATAAACACAAATTACAAAACAAACTCCCATAATTTATTTTATTTTTATGGGTTCCATGTATTGATTATCTATGATATCCTCAGTCACTTTTTTATAAGATTAAAAAATAATATAAAATAATATTATTAAAATAGTATAAAATAATCATTTAAAACTATTAAAATACCTTTTTGTATAATTATTTTTTTATTAATTAATATTTATATAACCTTAAAAATTAATTTTTTTCTTAATAAAACAATCAATTATTGTTCTGGATTTGGAAGGGGGCCACAATACTAAAATTTTTATAAATTTTAAAAAAATTTAATTAAAATTTTCAAAGTATAACTAGAATAAAATATTTTACTACTTACTTTTGTAAGATCAGCAACAGTCAAAACCCCATCTTTATCAGTATCAATTTTATTAAATAAAAAATCTGCAGTATTATAAGCATCTAATAAATAAAATATTAGTAAGTTTAAATATATTTAATTAAATTTGAAAATTTACCATTTTTATGCAAATCTGTTTCAAATTTGAAAAAAGTATTAAAGTCTTCAATCATTTCATCATATGTGATTTTTTTATCCCCATTTTGGTCAAATCTTCCTAAAAATATTATAATTTAATTAACAACTTTTAATTTTTTAAAATATAAATAAATATATTATGTTATTACCTCTATACCCATCTAAATATTTAAAGATTAATTGAGTTTGAATATTTGGGAACTTAACATTATTTTTTTTAAAGAATTCAGCAACTTCACTACGATTCAAACCTCTGTCTCCATCTTTGTTATATTTTCCTAATATGTATTCCTTTAAATAAAATATTTTGGTTAGAAAAATATTTTAATCAAGTTAAATTAAATAAAACTATTATTAATTATATACATACTAATTCTTCTTGAACTTTTGTCCAAACTCTATGGACATAATGCATATCACTTTCTGTCAACTTAATGTTATTCATTTCTATCTTTATTTAATAAAAAAATGAAAATTATTCATAAAATTTATATGATGAATTTTTTTTTTTTTTAATGTTGAAAAAAAAAAAAAAATTTTCCAATTTACAAATTATCTTTTTTTGTTTTGTTTTTTGTTAACCCCTATTTTGTTTTTTTTTAATATTAAAATTATCTTCTTATGTTTTGTTTTTTATTAACCCCTTTTTTTTTTTTTTTTTCTTTAAAGATTAAAAGAGATTAAAAAAATTGTTAATTTTAGAGTTAAGATTAGTGACATTAAAATCAAATTGGTATTAACTTAAAAAAAAAAAAAAACAGTTTTTAAATAAAATTCAAACAATTAAAACAAATAATTAAAAATAAAATAAAAAAAATCCTTTCATGAAAGTTAAGTTGCAATAAAATTACGCAAACTTGGTCTTAACAATATTTCTTTTTTTTTTTTTTTAATTTAATTTAATATCAGATACTATTAATTAAGAATGGACAAACAAAAGTACAGCAATAACAATAATAGTTAAAATAATAGTTTCATCAACAGCCTCATATAATATGAAAGTTTAGGTTTAGATAAATTAATTTCCAAGGATAAAACTAAAATATTCGTGTTTTAGATAAAACCCACAAAACCACACCAATAATAAAGTAATCTTTTAAAAAATACACAATCACAACCAACCTTTAAAGCCGAGATTGAAAAGAAAAATAAAGATGACATAAATGATGAAGAAAATAAAAATAATGAGATTTTTTTTATAATAAAGGAAAAAGATAATAATATTGAATAGAATCTAAAAAAAATAAAGATTTCAAATTATTTTAATTGACAATGATAAACCAGAGAAAATTAGAAATAATTTCTAAACTTAAAATTTTTTTTTTTTTTTTTAATAAAATTTTTAATTTTGTATATAAAATTATTTTTTTTTTTTAAATTTTATAAACGAAAACCATTTATCATTTTTTTTTATTTTTTTTTTATTTTTTTTTTTTTATTTATATTTTTTTATATATACAAAACAAACTCCCATAATTTATTTTATTTTCATGGGTTCCATGTATTGATTATCTATAAAGATTCTTTTTATAAATAATTTTTATCGCCATTTTTCCCTAAAAAAAAAAAAAATTTAAATTAAAAATAAATCGCCATTTAATTTCCTAAATTTTTTTTTAATTTTTTTTAAATTTTTTTTTTTTTAAATTTTTTTTTTCTCAGGGTATTTAAATGAAATTAATTTCATTATTCAATCAATAAACAAAGATAAACAAATAGAAAAATGGTTAAACAAATTTTATTAAAAGAATACGTCAGCTATGGTGCTCCAACAACTAACAATTTCACTTTTAGTGATTTTGAATTAGATGAATCGAAATTAGAAGAAAATCAAATACTTGTATCTTTAGTATTAGTCAGTGTAGATCCATACTTGCGTGGAAGAATGTCTTTGGCAAAAAGCTATGCTGAATCTTATAAGCTCAATGAACCAATGATTTCATTCTCTGTTGCTAAAGTATTAAAATCAAATAATGCAAAGTTTGCTGTTGGAGATTATGTTGTTGACGGTTTCCCATGGCAAGAAAAATCAATTGTTACTCCATCCCCATTCGCTAATAAAGTAGATCCAAAAATTCCACTTGAAACCTATTTAAGTGCATTAGGTTTAACTGGTTTAACTGCGTAAGAATTTTTTTATTTTAAATTTTTTTTTATTTTTTTTATTTTTTTATATTAACAAAATTTTTTTAGATACCATGGTTTAAATGAAATCGGCAAACCAAAAGAAGGTGAAACCTTAGTTGTTAGTGCTGGTTCTGGTGCCACTGGTAGTGTAAGTTATTATTTAATAAAATTAATATTTTAAATAATTTATTAATTTTTTTTTTAAAATTTAGATCGTTGGCCAAATTGGTAAAATTAAAGGTAGTAGAGTTGTTGGTATTGCAGGCTCTGATGAAAAAGTCAAATTCATGGTTGAGGAATTAGGATTTGATGCTGGTGTTAACTATAAGAGCCCAAATTATAAAGAAGAGTTAGCTGCAGCTTGTCCAAAAGGGTAGGTGTATTTATTATTGTTTTAAAATTATTTTAAATACTAATCGTTTCATTTTTATATTTAGTGTTGATGTATATTTTGAAAATGTTGGAGGTGATGTCAGTGAAGCAGTTTGGCCATTATTAAAGTAACTATTTTTTTATTTTGCTAATTGTAATATTAATATTTTATTAATTTTTTATTTAATGATTTTTATAGTTTCAAATCAAGAACTGTTGTTTGTGGTGTAATTTCACAATACAATCGTACTACTCCTGATATTGGTCCACGTACCATTGAGTTGTATATTTTAAAAACCTCTTCTCTTATGCAAGGATTTATTGTATCAAATTATTTCTCAAATAATCCAGCTGCAATCAAAGATCTTTCCCAATGGTTTGCTGAAGGAAAACTTAAAGATAAACATACCATTAACAGTGGATTTGATCAAATAGTACCATCATTTTTATCATTGTTTGAAGGAACAAACACTGGTAAAATGATTGTTAGGGTTTCAAATAATTAAAAAAATAAAATAAACTTCATTATTCATATATTATAATAAATATTAATGAATAATTTTTTTTGAATCAAAACAATGTATTTATTTTTTAAATTAATTCTTTTTTTTTATAATACTTTGTTTTTTTCTTTTTCGGTTTTATAAATTTCCACGTTGTTTTTGTTCTGTTTCAATGGCTTTGAAAATTGCTTTAAAGTTACCGGCACCAAAACCAAAGTTATGACCAACTCTTTGAATAACTTCAATGATCATTGTTGGTCTATCTTCTACAGTTTTGGTGAAAATTTGAAGAAGGTAACCATCCTCATCAAAATCTAAAAAGATATTTAACTCTTGCAATTTGTTGATATCTTCTTTAACTTCAATTGAACATTGTGATAATCTACTCTTTAATTGACTGTAGTAAGTTTTTGGAACTGGCATAAACTGAACACCACGTTTGACTAATTTTTCAATTGAATCGATGATATCAGTTGAAACTAAAGCAAAATGTTGACAACCACGACCTGCAAAATCTACAAATTCTTGGACTTGGCTCTTTTTAATTGTATTGACACCTTCATTGATTACCAATTTAACAGATGTATTGAAATCAGCAACAACTGTAGAATTTAAAGAAGAGTATTTTGTATGCACAATAGATTCATCTGCGGACCAATATCTATGGAAACCTAATACGTCATAATACCATTGGGCAAATTTATCCATTTCATTACTCTCTAAACAATAAACGATGTGGTCATTTAATTGGAGATTAACAGGTCCGGTAATATTTGACATTGGATCTTGGAAAACTTCATCAGTGAAACCTGGTAAAAAGGCACCTTTAAAATTCTTTCTTTCCACGAAAACATGGACAACGTCATCAACTGGAGTAGCAATTGTGGCCATTACGACAGTACCTCTTTCATCAGAGATTTCGTGTGGGGCTTTAATTGAAACTGCACCTTTTGAAATTGCGTGGTCATAAACAAATTTGCAATCTTCAACAGTAAATGCTATTTCTTTAATGGAATCACCATGCTTTTGTAAAAGTGATGAAAATTCACTGTCTTCTTTATCTGTGGAAGTTGTAAATGCAATTACAATATTGTTTTGTTTGACGACGTGTGTTGATAATCTACGATCTCCATGTTTTAAACCTTTATAAGCCAAATTTTGGAAACCAAATTTTGTAATATAGTATGATGCTGCTTGAAGAGCATTACCTACATATAAATTTACATAGTCAAAACCTAAATAACCTAATTTACTCTATAAAAATAAATTTTATAAAACAGATCATAAAATAAAAATTTTAAAAATTATGATAAAAAAAAAAAATTTAAAAAAAAAAAAAAGATAAAAATTAATTAATTTTTAGATATTTTTTTTGGGGTTAATTAATTAATTAATATTACTTCTTTATTTTCCATTTTTATAAAAGTTTTTATTTGTTTATTGTTATAATTTATATTTAATAAAAAAAAAAAAAACTATTTATACTAAAATAAATAAAAAAATTTTAAAAAAAAATTACTTGTTTAAAAATAAAAGTATGACCTAAAATAAAAAATAGTGGGTAAAAATGATCTAATGTTTAATAGATTCAAATTACATTTATTTATATATTAAATAGTATTTAAAATACTATATTTGCCAAAAGATGATATAATAGTAGACCAGATTTTTTTTCTATTAGTAATTGAATATTTTTTAAAGAAAGAAAAAAAACTCTCAGTAATTGAATAATGGAGTATATTTTAGCACTATTATACATTAAAAACAACTCAGAAATAGATATTATTGGAGAATTTAAACTGTACAACTTGAATTAATAATATTTTCTTAAATTTTCAATTAATGATCTATTAAAAAAAATTTTATTTATTATATATATATATTTTTTTTTTTCGTTCTATTTTCGTTCTCTTTTATATATCTAAAATTGAATCTTGAAAACTATAGACAAATGTTTGTTAACTATTTGTATTTATTATTTATTATTATTTATTTTTTTATTTTTTATTTTAGTGACTAAATTTTGCTAAGTGAGGATTACTTTCATTAAATTTAATGAGTGCATGTGTTAATTTCATATTTAACAACATGTTAATATTGGAGTCGTCAACACCAATAGTCTTAAATCTAACGTCACGATCTAAGAGACCTAATGTTTGAGGTGGGTCCATTTCAATCATAATACCTTCTTCTGGAACCATTTTAATAGATTTAATTACATGGAATGGAATTTGATAAAGGAAGGAGGAGTGAAGGAAATTTTTCTTTGATTTGGATACAATAATTCTGTGATCAGAGAGGATAATTGTTAATTCCGAGTTGATAATATGATGCCAGATATAAGAGTCTGCAGAGTGTTTTCCTTTGTGTGAAGTCTTAAGAAGGAACCAACCTTCTGATTCGTTCTCTTCAAATGGACGTAAAACATTATCATGGGCAAATGCTCTAGGTGGACGAACTCTGTCTACTTGACTTTGAAGATTAGTTGTATTTTTAATACCTTCAGTGGTTTTAGTGGTAAGATCGATAACTGCAGTGGCTGGTTTGACGGCAACACCAACAACACCTTGAACTAAACCTTTGGCGAAACCACCAACACCACCTTTCTTTGCACCCTCGACTGGTTTTGTAATGATACCTGTAATACCTTCAAAAAGGCCACGACCCAAACCAATACCACCCATAGCTAAACCTTCACCAACATGCTTTGGTTTACGAGCTTGTTGAAGTTTTCTCTCTTGAAGATATTGTTCATCGAATGATAATGTGGCAACACCAGTACCAATAGTACCAGTTAATTTTGATAATGTATTGAATGTACCATATACAGAATTCTTTACAAATGAACTTGTACCTTTAGCAAGACCTTTAGTGAAATCGGCTGGCGATTTAACGAGACCTTGAGCTGGCTCAACGAAAAAGTCATGTACACCAGTACCAAAGTTTCTGAATAAACCTACTGGATTACCCAAGAAATCAACTGAACCTAAAATATTATAAAATTGACGAAGAGCTTGATTAATGTATGAAGTTTTAATCTTGTCAATGAGTGTACTTCTTGATGTGAATGGATGTTCCATTAAAAGACCTTGGAGAGTAATTGGAGCACGGTCTAATCTGGTTAATGAAAGACCTAAACCCTCGACTAATGATAAAACTTTATGATTTGATTTAATTAAACCATCATTTTGAAGAGCTAATGTAAGATTAATCTTGATTGGATTTAATACTAATAATGCAAAATAAACCATTTTAACTGCACTTGCATCTGATTTTGGTGGTTCAATAGAAACAGTATTATAGAGAGTTTGTAAAATATTGTTATTATAACTACTGTCTGATGAGTTTACTAAAGCGTTGTTACTACCTGTACTTGATTGTAATTGACCTATATTAAATGATGAACCTAAACCATTATTTTGTTGTTGATTATTTGTAACACGGGAGTTATTATTATTGTTACCATTAGGTTGACCAAATGATGGGATTGAGTCAATAAAATCTAAAACTTCTTTTAACCAATGATCTTCAATTTCAATTGTCATTTCTTGAATAAGTGTAGACATATATCTAAAGTAATCGATATTATCAATAGTTGATTTAATAACTACAGCATGTAAAAAGTCTTTTCTTTGTTCTTTATCTGGTGAAACTGTATGAATTAATACTGGGAAATCTGTTTTGATCAATTGATTATCGATTTGTAATTCTGCTAGCTTGACTTCGAGTGTATTTTCAATGGCACTTTGGGTAGCTATAATCAAAAAGTCCTTCATAGAGATATAAGTTAATTCTTTTGGAGTTTTATCGATAATTGAACAGCCAATACCAGAACATCTAATATAGAAGTGATATTCACTGAGTGATTGTGAAAGATTAACAACCTTATTATCGGTCCATGCTGTAATAGATCTATATTTCTTGTCGCTATTTGAGAATAAAACGACACGACTTGGACCTTCGATGGTAATGGTAACATAAATAAAGGTACCTTCGTGATTAAACTTATAACCTTTAATCTTGTTGACATTAATACGTTTCTTTAATGGTTTACCATCGATAGAAGCAGAGATGATATAATCTGAAGATGGGTCATCCCAACCATATCTTAAAAGTTCTTTTGGTTCGATATAATCAATATTCTCTGGACAATCACGTTGATAGAACGAAATTTTACTCTTTGTGTCATTTTCTATTATATATGGTGGATTTTCTTTACATGACAATAATAATTTTACGAAATGGGTACCGTGTTTTTCTTTAATGGTAACGTGGAAAAGGATTGATTCGTGATCTGGTTTTTCACTATTTCTACTCTTTACAACATAGTCACTAATTGAATCAATAAAGAAACCTCCAGAACAACGCCATTCACTTGGATTTCTTTCATTGGTAATTGGTCTTAAGCAAATCTTTTTGTTGTCAACATTAACATCCCAATGGAAAGGTCTATATTCGCCTGGTTGTAAACGCATTTCACTGTATAACTTGATTTTATTTATATTACTGCCACTACCGCTATTGTTGCCATTGAATGAAGTTGCTCTTTCATCTACATATTGGTAAACTGCAACTGGGAATGGTAATTCATTACAAATGACATTCTTTGGAACAAAGGTAACAGTTTTACTAAGACGGAACTTTTCATTAGAACAGAAATCAACCTTGTATGAGAGTTCATAGGTACGTTGAGCATTGGTCAATAAAATAGTATTGGCATTTCCAACTGCACTAATTGGGAAACGTTCACAAAATTGTTTATTCATTGGACCTTCACCTTCAATTGGAATACGTGCTCTAATGGTGTTAGCACCAAACAATAAAGGTGGTGATGGACTTGCATCTGGTAAATTTGGTTTTAATGTAAGAGCTTGATTATCGGTTAATTTAATTTCGATTGGTAATAAAGAGTTGTTAACTAACCAATATTGGCAATAGAATGAAAGTACACGAACACCTTTAATAACTTCAGTTCTTTCAATGTCCAATGAAATTTCTCTATGGTTTTGTGATAGTTTGAAAGTTTTTGAGAAAGTTGGTGATGAAGCATCACCAGATACTAAATTATGTTTGGTATCTGGGAAACCTTCTAGTTCGCTAATGACTGCACTTACTGATGAACCAGGAGTATAGTGGTAGAAATCAATCTTGTCACCTGGTTCGATTTTGATTCTATCAACTGGAGTTGATGGTATTGAAATTCTAAATGGATATGGAAGAATATTTTCGATTTGGACTGGTGGGAAGAATTTGAAAGTGTTATTGAAACGTTCGCAATTTCTACTGGCAATGGTTTTGTGTACTAATGAGACATACATATTAACCTTATCAACAGTTTGTATTTTAAAGAGTTTACTATTTTCAGAATCTGGAAGCTTATTAATATCGATTGGTTCAGACCAAAAAGAAGAGTTTTCTAATCTAACCCAGAATCTTGAAAGATCTTTAGATATTAATAATGGGAGCGAGAATTTTGAGTTCTTTGGAATCTTGAATGATGAACCATTTTCTGTACATTTAAGTTCTAAATTTAATGAGGTATTATTTTCGAATTGATCCATAGATTTAATGATTAATATTTTGCTGCCGTCTGGACGTAATCTGACTTCACAGGTTAAAAATTCGTTACTTGAACCGATTCTATAAATCTTGTAGCCAACTGCATCCAAGCTTAAATGTGGGATGGTTGAGTCTTGAATCTTTAATTCAATGTATAAATGATCACCCATAGTTGAATCTCTACTCTTGGAAATTTTAATTGGTAAAGCGACTGGATCGACATTAGCCTCTAATTCGAATGATGAGCTACCAACTTTTGGAATTTGATATCCTAATTGAATACCTGTTTGATTTGAAATCCAATGTGAATGGAAAGTAGCTTTGTTTTCTGATTTTCCACCTCCTGGAAGATATTTGTTTAATACACTTGGACCTTGGAGTGATAGATTCATTGCGTTATTTCTATCTTTTGGTGATCCATTACTGCCCGATAATGATGTGGCGAGTGATTTATCTAATTGATCAATTTTATCGACATGAACCATAGCACTACTAATAGTTTGAAGAAGAGCATGTGAAACATTAATATTCAAAAGTTCACGAGTGGCTAAGAAACTACCTTTGATTTTTCCTGAACGGTTCTTTTTGAAGTCAACAGAGAAACTCCAATCTTCGATGAATGGCTCGAACTTCATATTGGTTTCGTTGAAATAATCACCTTTAATTGACATTGATGATTTGGCTTCGAAATCTGAACTCCAATTCATTGCACTGGTTTCAATATCAGCAAAGAATAATTCAACAATTGGAATGTACATTTCTTGTGATTCGTTAATAAAGAGAACACTAATATTTGGACATGAGATTCTAAGTTTTTCATTATTATTATATAATTCCTCTTTGGCCTTAACTGTATTTTGACCAGATGATGAATTATCGCCAGTATTTGCTGTGGCTTGATCTTTTTCACCTCTACTTGAAGTTGATGTTGTAGTAGTATGGAATGAATTTGTTGATTTGTTTAAGGATGGTAATGAATTTGAACTTGATGCCATATTTGCAAATGATAATTGTCTTTGCTTTTGTTCTTCTTGTTGTTTTTGAAGGTTACTTGTAATATTATTTGTAATTTTGAGAATTGCTTTAACATCATCATATGAGAAGAAAACTTTAACAGCTGTGCATGAAATACCAATATCTTGTTTCCATTCAGTTGATGTAAGATTTTCTTTAATATATTTAATAGTAATCATTTCAATTGGTTTTAAAATTTGAATTGGTCTTGAACCTTGAGATGAGCCTTCAGCTTCGGTGATGGATGGTTTATAAATATTAACTTTAGTATTTTCAATAATAACTTTAGCATTTTCAATACCATTTGTATCTCTACGGAATTGAATATTTAATTTAGTTTTGAGCATTAAACATCTTGTAGCAGAAAGAGTTTCATCTTCAACAAGTGTTATTGATGGGTTAATGTGGGCATTAAATGTAATAGTTGAAGATCTAAGTAATTCTTTTTCAGATTCTTCTGAACCAGCTTCAGATGGATAATCTAAACCTGATGGTGATAAGGATTGTTGTTGTTGTAATTGAGTCTGTTGCTGATGAACCTTTTGTTGAATCTCTTGTTGTTGTTTGGTTATATTTAATAAAGTATTGGATGATTTTGGAGCTTTAGGTTTATCTTCGTCGTCGTCCATTAATGAATCCAAATCACTTTGTAAGCTTTCTAAATCTAAATCTAAATCATGATCCATATTATTTGTATCATGTTGTTCTGATAATGGGCCCATAAAGAAATTTGATATCATCATCAAAGGAGTTGGTGAAAGGAATAATGATGTATTATTAATGGCAACATTAATATACTGATCACCTAATAAATTGTCACGAATATAGCCAACATGGAGGAATGGTGATACTGAGTCTGTTTTAACTTTGTTTTCAAGAAGATTCTTGAAAATGTTGGTGGAATCTGTTCTAGTATCGGATAATAAAATTGACTTCATGTGTAATTGAAGATTGGTCTTGTTTTTATCGGTATTCTTTAATTCGATTTCAATGGAACGAACAATAAATTGAGCGATTTCACCAGAATCTATTGAACTAATCTTGAAACTAACATGGTCTAATGATAAGTGAATACGTAATAAAACTTTACCCATTTTTTGAATAACCTCTTGTTCTGTAAAGTATTGCATGTCATTTGATGTAATACGTCCCATTTCGAATGGGTCACCCATGTTTGAAACTTTCTTCAATTCTTGGATTTCTTTTTGTGAAGATTCTAATTCTTTAGTTACATTTTGGCTCATACCCAAGAAGAAACGATATTGATTTTCATCTAAAAAGAATGCAAAATGTGAAATATTAACTTCGATATTTTGATCTTCAACACTACTTGTATTTGGTACCAAGAAACGAGAGATAATAACATCAACACTGAGTTTTTCTAAAAAGTCGGTTGATCTACCGTCAGAGAAAATAGTAATATTGGCATCTTGAATATGAATCTTCATATTTTCCATTGGTAAATCAGCAACACTATGATCTTGCCAAGTATTTCCAATAATGATTTTACCCAATTCCATACGGAGTGAATTCTTTGAACGTGTGGCTTGTGGTACAACAAAGATTGGAGTTTCAATAACAATATCCAATTTCATCTTTGGAATATGTTTCTTTTGATTTTGTTGAAGTTGAACCAATAATTTACGGCTTTCTTCCCTATCGATCTCTTCTTTTGTAACTAATTTACTTGGATCTTCTGGAGGTAAAAGTGATTTTGGAATTGGTTTTGCTTCTATTTTTTGCTCTTCCTTCTTTAAAATTGGGTCCAACATACCACCAAGGAAATAATCTTGAAGTAACATGAGGAATCCAACATTGGCATTAAGAACAATTGATTTAACATTGGCTGAAACACAAGCTTCAAAACCTTGATAGTTTGATAAAAGATTTGAAAAAGTTTCATACTTAAAGTCTAACATTTGATCAACTTGATTCATTGGGGTAATGATTTGCTTATAATTTGAAACGATTGGAGTCAAATCATCCAAAACGATTGAACCTAATTTACCTTGAACCAACATACGGTTATCTTTGAACATTGAAACATCAGTTTGGAAATTATTGATTGTAAAAATACCCAACATTTTATCAGTTTCTTGATTTAAGGCTAAACCTAAACTATTAATAGTTACTGTGAATTTCATTGATTTATATTCTGTTGGATCTTTCTTTCTTGGAACCTGTCTAAGGGTAACAATTCTTTTAACTATTCTTCTTGTTGGTTTAGTTGGAGTAGTTGAGCCATCACTTGATGGTGTAGGGTGTTGAACTGGTGTTGGTGTTGCTGGTTTTTTAACGATTGCATTTGGTGGTAAATGATGAGCTTCGCTTGGAGCTGCTTGAATTTGTTTGTTTTCATTACTTTTAATAAATTGTGATACCTTGAGCTCTGGATCGCTTTCAAATGTTTTTAACATTAATAATAATTGATAAATAGTTGCTGGATTGATAACCAAATAAAAACTATGAATTTGCAAATCTATAATCATATCTGTTTTTTGGAATTCTGGTGAAGATGTTTGAATTTGCTTAAAGTTCATCATAACTAAATGGTTTACATTTAATGAACGATCAAGATCTTTTGGATTTGATGTTGCTAATTTCTTTAAAGAGTTTTTAGTGTAACAATCTTCAATATCGAGTGCAGATAATTTAAAGCTACCAGACATATCAAAAGTACGTTGAACAAATCCAACTCCTATTTCGGTGAAAACTATTCTAACGATATCTGATTGGCCTGTTGAAAGGGTGAGACTAATTGATTTAATAACAAACTCTGCTTCAATTTGCTTACTTTGTAAGAGCAATTCATTGTTTTCTTTGGTTTTGCTATCGGTTTTTAATAAATCGATTGGTGTTGTGCCAGCAGTTGAGCCTACTGGTGGAATAGATGAGCTTAATTTTGGTGAAACTGTTGATGGTGATGAAGTGGCACTAGTGATTTCTGGTGTAGTAGCAGTTGATTTTGGTTTTCCAGCTCCTGGAATATCAGCAGTAACAGCATTCAAAATACAAAGTAATTGCTTGGCTTTTTTATCGGATAAATAGAAATCAAATCTTGGGAGCTCACCTTTGATTTTTAACTTTGTCATTGATAAATTATCTTGTTGAATAGATGAAAAAATTGAAAGCTGAATATCGAATTTATTGATAATATTTTGTTGTTTCTTTAATGATCTATCACCAGTATTTGAAAGAATTGATTTGGTTTCATCAGAGAGTAATACTTGAATTGAGTTTAAAGATACATTAAATTTATCGTAGAGGTCATTTTCGGTGGTATTTGAAACTGCCTTTCCTTTAATTAAGCTGCTATTATCTGATTGAACTTTAAAATTACCTAAATCAACAATTAAAACATTTGAACGATCATTTGAAACATCCTCTGGTAAATAAATAACTGGAGCTTGAATATTGACTGATAGACCTAAAATCTTGTGATTATCTATGGCATCCTGTAATTGGATTTTAGCACGTTCTTTATAATCTTCGATATGAGCACCAGCTCTATTTGAAATATTGGTGATATCAAGATTTGGATCGTGGAAAAAGTCTACAATTTTCATAATTAAAGGCTTGGTGATGATAATATTTAATGGATCCATATTAAGCTCTACCAATAAATCTAATTTCTTATCGGCTGGACGGGTATCGACAATAGCACTGGCAAAAGCACCACTAGTTTTTGTAGATTTACTAATAATCTTTGGGAAAAGAGTACGTTTTGTAAATTGATCATAAACTTCGAAAAGATGAATACCGGCTTGTACTCTGATACCTTCATTTCTTTGTTCGAATTTCAATGATAAACCAGTGTAGAGTGCCTCGACAAAGACTGAATCATTTTCTACCAACTCAATGGCAAAACCTTTGATTTCGAAATTACCAATTACCTTGACCCAATCTGGAGGCTCTTCAACTGATGAAACAACCTCGTTATATTCAATAGTTTTATAGAGTTCATCACGCTCTTCTTTTGACAATTGGACCATTGGAGCCTCTTTTTCATCTTCTGATTTTTTGGTGTTAAAAAGATTCTGGAAGAAACCACGTTCTTGACGTTTAGAATCAAGAAATTGCTTACGAACTTTATTCTTTTCGGTTTCTCTTTTAATTTCGGCATAAGCAAGTGATCTAAAATAGATGATATCCTCGAATGAAAGCTTCTCCTCAAGTTGATTCATTTGTTCAACTTCTTGTTTGTTAAGTGAAACCAACCAATCTACCTTTGGAATACTTCTCTTGAACAATGAAACATATGCAATTCTATCTCTTCTTCTTTGTAAAAGGAAATCCCATGATCTTGAATAACGCTTTTCTCTAATTTGATCTAATATAACTTGGCCTGCATATTTCCACCATAACTTTGGAGAATCTGATACTTTAACTACTGGTCTATATTTAAGATATTTCATATCTCTTAAAAATTCGTTTGTGAAATTTAAAATACTTAAAATATTTCTATATTGGCTTGATGATAATGTACATGTAATTTTTGATAAAACACAATCAACTAAAATCTTTGGAATTGATTTATTTGTAAATTCACTTTTATTTATATTTAACTAAAATTATTGAAACAATAAGAAAAAGAATTAGTAGATATTTAAATTTTTTGTTTTAAAAAGTATATAAAATATTTACTTTTAATTGAGATGAAACTGGTTTAAGGATGAATTTATTTAATAATGAATAAGTTGATGAGTTTGGAATTAAATTTGTAAACTCTCTTGTAAATTCGGAAAGTGAAAGATTTTGGAATGAATCTGCATCATCATCAATATAAAAGCCTAATGAGTCCATAATACATAATTTTCTAATGATCGATGTTTGACTACTGTCAACAAATGATGGATTCCAAAATTCATCAGTTGATTGAATTGATAATCTATCTAATGTTAAACCACATGCATATAACTATAAATTAATTGGAATGAAAAATTTTAAAATTAATATAAGTATATACTAAAATAGTTTAATAGTTTGTTATTGTAATACTTACTTTACCAATATCGTTTTTGTTTTCGAATCTAATATGAACCTTGTTAATTATAATTTGAAGATTATCAATGATTTTAGTAACTAAACGACCAGTAAAAGAATCACCTTCTTGTTTTAATTGAGACATTTCAGTATTTTCAGCTTCACGAATTGATTTTAACCATTCATAATTTTCCAATCGTTTCTTCTTTAATTCTTGTTCTTTCTTTTTTTCCTCTGCTTCGTCGTATTTGTATGATTGTGTTTCTGGTACAGCAAGTGCATAAATGTGATCGATATGAACAACTACTGGTTTGGATTTCAAATCTTTCCACGGTACTTTTAGATCCAATTTACCCAAAAAACCTTTCTTTACAGATATCGGTAAATTAATGGGTAAATTCGCTAATGCATCCTCTTTTAATTCCAAATTCTGTAATTGAACATTTCCCCCAAATACACCAATCTTTAATTGATCTTTATTTAAATTCTTTACATACTGTCCTAATACTTTTGATAATACTTCTGACACTAAACCTTCAAATACCATTGTATTATATTATATGTTTATATGTGTGTATATTTATATATAAAAAAAATATTTTTAAAGAAAATTTATTATATTATTTAAATTTTGCTGTGTTATGAAAAAATAATAATAATAATAATAATAAAAAAAAAAAAAAGGAATGATTATATAAATTTTTTTTTTTTTTTATATTTAAAATAAATTTTATTTATTGTAAATAATTTATAGTAAAAATCTATCTATCTGTATATAAGTGTGTGATAGTGTGCGTATAATAATAGTATTAAATATAATTAAATAAATTTATTATTTTAATACAAATTATTTGTGTGTTAATATAGTGAATTTGTGTGTTTTGAATGAATTTTAATATTTATTTTTTAATTTTATTTATTTATTTTTTATTTTTATTTTATTTTAAAAAAAAATAAAAAAAATAAAAAAAAAATAAAATAAAAATTTAAATAAAATAATTAATTATGGTAATTAAAATAATAATTTTCTTTTTTTTTATATAGAAAAAAATGATAAAAATAACCCAATCAATTTTAATAAATTAAAAAAAAAAAAAAAAAAAAAAAAAAGGAAAAATAAAAAACTTAAAAATTAAAAAAAAATAAAAAAAAAAAGTGAAAATTTTCGTTTATAAATATCTTCAAAAAAAAAAAAATAAAAAAAAAAATGAAAAAGATATTGAAATCCTGGTGATGGTTTATTTAAATAAAGTTTTTTTACTTGAATTATAAAAAAAATACCACATCATCGAATGTCTCAGATAATAAGTAGTTTTTTTTTATTTGAATATTTTTTATAATAATTATCTAATTAGAAAATTAATATGTTTTAGAAAAATAATAAGAGGAAGCAAAGGTTATTTCTACTCTACGTATTTATGCACTGCTTGATACACCTTTTTCAAATCTAAAGCCCTCAAATCAAGTCAAACATTTAACCACAGTTGCCAGATTCTCGAGAAATTACTATAAACCAGAATTATTAAAAATCCAATCAATTAAGAAATTTGGAAACCAAAATATTTAGTATTATATATAGTTTGGGGGAATGAAATGTCTAAATTTGGACCTTCAACATTAGAAAACCAATAGGTTTTCATTCCTAAAATGGTTAAAAAAAATAAAATAAAAATAAAAAAAATTTATAATTATTATAATAATTATATTTATATATTTGAATGTATATAAATAGAAATTTTAAATTTTTTTAAAAATAAATTTTTTTTTAAAAATAAAATTTTTTTTAAATATTATTTTTCATTTTTTTTTTTTTTTTTTTTTTTTTAATGTACAGATACATACAGATTATTAATGCACATATTACCAGGTTATATTCACATCTACATATTAGAGACTTTATTTAATTATAAATACAATCAAAGCCAACTAATAGATAGTTTTAATTATGACGATAATAATTTTTCATCAACACAAAATAATGAAACAATTTTAATTAGTTTAGTTTCAAAATCATGGTTCAGTTATTGCAGCAAAATTATTACAAATTTATTAAAACAATCAAATCATTTAAGACTCTACCAATTTATAAAAGATAATCGATATAATATAAATAATTATAGTAATAATGAAAATAATAGTTATAATAATGGTTATAATAAAGATAATATTAATAATTTACAAAGTTGGAAATTAATAAAAAAAGTAACATATATAAGAATCTCTTATGATGAATTAAAATATTTAAAGGGAAATAAAGATAGTTTTAATAATATAAGAATAAAAGTTGATAATTTAGATTTAGATAATAAACAAATTACCGAGATGAAAAGTTTAAATCAAGAAATCAAAGGAATTAAAGAAATAAAGGAATTAGAGCAAATAAAATATCCACACAATTTCGAGTTTCAAATAAATATTGGTGACCATTATAACTCATTTAATGAAAGCTTTAGCAACAATCAAAATAATAATTTAAGTTTAAATCTATATGGAATTTCTGTACCTTTATTAGAATTAATGAAACTAAAGCCAAGAAGAGTTCAATATCAGCCAAATGAATACGCCATAGATACCTATATTCACAGGAGTTATACCTGTTTTTTTAAATCAGAGTGTCTCGAAGAACTTCATATATCGAGATCAGATCATGTAAATCCATTTGATATTTCAACCATCAATAACGAATCAACAAGATTAAAATCAGTTTCAATTTCAATTTTATTTCATTCAATTATTAAAGGTTTAAATGACTATAATAAAATAATAAAAAGCGATATCAATCATTATGATAATAGTAAATCAAATATAGCTATGAGGTATTTAAAGAACGAATGTAATGAAAGATATAGAGGCATTAAACTTATAAACTCTGTTAAAGAAGATTGGGACCAAATGGTTGCAACTTTATCAATTAATTCAACTATAAAAGAGTTACACCTTAATAATTTCAAATGCATACGGGCTTGCCATTTTCAAGATGTATCTGTAGTCACTCTTGGTCTTGGGCAAATATTTTCAAGTCCATTCACATCAATAGAAACATTAAAGTTAGAAAATTTTGACTTTATCGACCCAATACTACTTTCAGGTTTATCTCAGAGTAAAACAATTAAAAATCTATCAATTATTTTAGATTCAAGCCACAAAAAAAGTTTTCAAAAAGTATCATTAATCTTTGAAAAATATTTAATACTGGACATCTCTTTAAGAAATTTAGAAATTATTTCAAATTTATCACTTTGTGATTTTATATCAATTTTTCAAGAATATCAAAATAATTTAGCTTTGTATTCAATTTCAATTTTTTTAGATAATTACATAAAAAATGAAATTTTAATTTTTAAAAATAATATATTATCTTCACAATTAAATATTATAGAATTTATATTTTATAACAATAATAATAATTATTTTAGTTTTATAAATAATAATAATAATAACATTTTTGGAAATAAACAAACCACACCATCACATCAATTCTTAAATAGTAGTTTAGATATTTAAACATAAATAAATAAAAAGAATCAATTAATGGAATCTAAAATATTTCGAATAAAATTAAAAATTTATTTGAATTTATTTCAAAAAAAAAAAAAATTAAAAAGTTTTTAATTTTTTTATTAAATTTAAAAATAAACCATTTCATTTAATAATTTAACAAAAATTTAAAAAAAAATAGTAACAACAATAACAATATAGTAATAAATAATAAATAATAAAATATGGATAATAATAATAATGAAATTACAGGAAAACTATTTATGAAAATAATAAGGAATAAAATAATTTTTAGAGAAATATTATATCATTGTAAACTATATAAGATTAATAGAAAATTAAGGATCTTACATAAAAATGATCTTTTAAAATATCCAGAAAGAGAATATATTACCCATTTAGAATTGTATTCACAATATCTCCCCCTAATGCACGAAATACCTCCATCAGTCAGAGCCATTACTATTGGTGAGTTTTATAAACAAGAACCACTTACTTCAGGTGTTATTCCAAATACAGTTAATCATTTAATTTTAGGTAGAAATTATTCCAACAAATTAGCAAAAGATTCAATTCCAAATTCAATAAATACCTTAGAGTTTTGCAGCCCCTGTATAATTGAAGAGTGTTATATACCACCTTCAGTTACAACTGTTAAATATCATGGCCCAAAAATTCACAATACACTTCCTCGATCAGTAAAATATCTTGTATTCTCTAATTCCTTTAATTATCCAATAGAAAAACTTTCAATAAGCTCAACCCTTTCATTCAATGATGTCACAGAAGTAGCTATTATTCCCAACTTTATAGAAACTCTAGAATTTGGTAAAGAATATAATCAAATAATAAAGCCATTTTCATTGCCGCTATCTATCAAAACCATAATATTTGGAGATAGATATAATCAACCGTTAGAAGTTGGATCAATTCCTTTCGAATGCACAACACTAGTATTAGGTACAGGTTATAGCGATCAAAATACAATTATTTTACCACCATCTCTAACAAGTCTAGAAATCAAAAACGATACCTATAGTATTCGAACTTTGATTCAAACTGGTATTCCTCCAACAATAAAGTCATTAAAAATTGGAAAAGAATCACTTGATTCCAAGAAACTAGAAGAATTAATAAACTTGCCAAACAATGAAAATAATAATAATAACAATCAAATAAATTTTTTTGAATCTATTTTAAATTTTATAATAAATAAACTAAAATAATGGTGCAATTGCATTTAAATATGAAGTTAATTTAAATTTGTTTATTATTTTTTTTTTATTTTATTTATTTTTTAAATTTATTGAAATTTTTTTTTTTTTTTAAAATTTTTTTTATTTATTTTTTATATTCGCAAATACAACCAAAACATTATTATATAATTTAACAAGATAAATAATCAAAATCAAAAAATAAATGGTAACCAGTAAAATATTATATATATACAATATTAATAATGAATATGAATAATACAACCTCTCCAACCACTTCCATTACTTTAATCACAAACTCTTATAATAATATTGATAATGGTGATAATAATAATAATAATGAAGTTGTTGAAAAATTATTCATTAAAATAATAAGGAATAAAACAATTTTTAGAGAAATATTGTATCATTGTAAATTATATAAAAAAAATAAAATTTTAACATTTAAGAATAAAAATGATCTTTTAAAATATCCAGAAAGAGAATATATTACACATTTAGAATTATATTTTATGTCACAACCTTTGGCACATGAAATACCCTCATCAGTAAGAATTCTAACTATTGGTGATTGTGGTAACCAACCACTTACTCCAGGTTCTATTCCAAATACAGTTAATCATTTAATTTTAGGTATATTTTACACCAGCAAATTAATAATAGGATCAATTCCAAATTCAATAGATACCTTAGAGTTTTGCAGAGCTAGTTATATATATGATGGAATAATACCACCTTCAGTTACAGCTGTTAAATATCATGAACCATTTATTCACGGTACTCTTCCTCAATCAGTCAAAAATCTTGTATTCTCTGATGCCTTTGACTATCCAATAGAAAACTATAAAATTCCACACTTTATAGAAACTATAGAATTTGGTAAAGAATATAATCAATTTATAAAACCCTTATCAATACATTCATCTATCAAAACCATAATATTTGGAGATAGATATAATCGACCGTTAGAAATTGGATCAATTCCTTTCGAATGCACAACACTAGTATTAGGTAAAGGTTATAGCGATCAAAATACAATTATTTTACCACCATCCCTAACAAGTCTGGAAATCAAAAACGATGCCTATGATATTAAAACTCTAATTCAAGCTGGTATTCCTCCAACAATAAAGTCATTAAAAATTGGAAAAGAATCACTTGATTCCAAGAAACTAGAAGAATTAATAAAAATGTCAAAGTATAGAAAAAATAAAAAAAATAAAATCAATCAATGTATTTTAATGTAAAACTAATTTAATTAAATTTGTTTATTATTTATTTATTTATTTATTTATTTATCAAATTCTTTTGAATTATTTTCGAATGATATTATTTTATCATTTTCATCAAAATAAAATTCATAATCCAATTCATATTTAAAATTGTGTTCAATTAGGTTTTTTAACCAAATTTCTGAATCTTCCCACATTTGTTTGTATGGTAAACCCTCGTTTTCTATTGAAAACCATTTAGGTGCCATCTCTTCACTTTCTGTTGGTTCTCCAATCCACTCTGTAACAATAAATACATGATTCTCTAAAACATGAGGATACTTTGGATTTTTATAATGAAAATGAATTTTACCTCTTTTTTATAAAAATATAAAAAAAAAATTAATTTTCTATTTTCTATTGGGTATATTAATTATTACAACTGTTATTATTTATATACATACACACTATAGATTTTAGTAGGAATGATCCCAAATTCTTCTTTGGTTTCTCTTATTGCACTTTCTTCAATAGTTTCATTGGCCTCTACCTTCCCTCCACAACCATCCCACTTTCCCATACCAAAACCTCTTTTTTTGTATCCTAATAAAACTTCTTTATTGTTATTTCTTAAACATAAACATAGATTAACTAACTTCATTTTGTTTTTTTTAATATAAAAAAAAAAGATATTTTAATCTTTTTTTTTTTTATTAAAAAAAATTTATAAAAATAAAAAATTAATTAAAAAACTATTTTTTTTTTTTATTTTTTTTTTTATTTTTTTTTTTATTTATAAACTTAATCACTTTTTTTTTATGGATAATATTATAAATAATAGTAATAATAGTTATTGCAATAACAATAACAATAATAATAATATAAATGATAAAATTGGGATATTGTTTTATAAATGTTTTAAAAATTTAATAATTCGCCAACGTATATTATATTTTTGCAATTTATATAAAATAAATAAAAAAGTAGAGTTTCATACATTAAAAGGACTTTTAAATTACGAACACTATCATTACATATCATGGCTTATTATCAATTTCAAAAATTTTAATGAAAGTATACCAATACCCCCCTCAGTAAGATCTCTATCTTTAGAAAATAACTACAACATACTTTTCACAAAAAATTTAATACCCCCAACTATAACAAACCTATATATAAGAACCTCTTTTCTTAAACCAATTAAAAAAGGAATCCCATCAAGTGTAAAACATCTTTCTCTTGGTCATTCTTTTATAAAAACTTTTTTACCAGGGGCAATACCCGACTCAGTAACCTCAATTGAAATACTTTTTAATAGCCCAATAACATTTCTACCAAATAGTTTGAAAACCCTAGTACTTGGCCATAGATGGAATCAACCTATATTTGGAAAAAACCCAAGCGTTCTAAATGATAATAATAATATCAACAATGAAAATAGTGATGATGATAGCCACAATGATAATAATAATGACAAGATTAAAAATGAAAAAGACAATGTAATCAGTATTTTACCGTCGAGTATTGAAACTTTATCATTTGGGGAATCGTTTAACCATTCAATTGACAAAGGACTTCCATCATCACTAACCAAACTAAAATTTGGTGACAGTTTTAACCAACAGATTTATTCGTTAGCATCCTTACCTATTAAAGAGCTGTGGCTTGGTGAGGATTTTAAACAGAAAATCAATGGAAACCTTCCTGAAACACTTACCGCTTTGCACCTGGATGCTTCTAAATCTGATAACCTTAGTCAACTTTTAGATCTTTCTTTAGTCCCATCATCGTTAAAAACCATAACGATTATCGAAAAAAATATTTTTGTTGCCGATACCAAAGGTTTAGCCACCAAAAACACAAAGACTCAAAGAACAATTATTTTAAATGAAACAAACACAAATAAACCAAATAAAAATAATTTTTTTAAAAAATTATTTAATTAATAAAATATAAATTGTATTTTATTTTTATAATTAAAACAAATTTTAAAATTTCAAAATGGTTGACTCTTAAAAAAATTTTCAATTTGAAAAAATCGTTTTTTTTTTTTTTTTTAAAAATAATAATCGAATTTTTTTGAACAACAAATTAAAATTTTTTTTTTTTAAAAATTAAATATGAAAGCATTATTAGGTATTGAAACATTAGAAGATATTCAAAAAATAAATTCAATAAGATTTAAATCTAAATATTGGTTAGATAAATATGAATTTTTAAAAATTTATAACTCATTAAATATTTTTGTTTTAAAAAAATTTGAAAAAGATAAAAACAATACCTATATTAATGATAATACAGCTCAAGCAGATTATTTTTTATCAATATCAAAGAATTTCTTATTTAAATTGTTAATGTTTTTAAATTATATTAAAAGCTATCCAACAAGTCAACAATTTTCAACAACTTGGGGAAAAGATCATAAAACTATTTTAAAGTATCGTTCACATATAATAGATATATTTTTAGAATACTTTTATGAAAATCCAATTGTTTGTATTAAATATATTAACAATATTTTTATTTTTTAAAAACTAATAAAATTTTTATTTTTTATTTTTATTTTTAAGGATCCTTCATCCAGATTAACCCAAAAACCTTTAGAAATTATTGCCGAAAACCAATCACCAACAGGTGAAACAATCAAAAAAAAAAATTTAATATATAGTGTTATTGATACTACAATTTTCAAAATATCAAAACCAGTTGGACATAAAAACGAATCACCCTATTACTCAGATAAACATAAATTTCATGGTGTAAAAATTCAAACCATTGTCAATATTACTGATGGAAAGCTAAATCACATATCAAGAGGTATGTTTTTATTTTTTTATATTTTCAATCAAATTTAAACACTAAATTATTTTATAAAAATAATTAAAATTTAGGTACTTTTCCAGGTTCCATGCACGATTTTGAAATTGCAAAAAAGATAGATTTTAAAGAAGATTACCCATTGATTGAAAATGAACTTATTTTGGGTGATTTGGGATATCAAGGAGATCAAGGAGATCAAAAAGTTTTTTTATGTGCTAATATCAGAGGTGCTGATCAAAATGGTGAAAATCTTTCTCCAATGGATTAACAATTATGTAAATTTTTATCTTCATATCGTGTCATTGTTGAAAACCAATATGGTAGAGCAAAAAAAAATCTTATCTTATCTGGAAAATACAGAGGTTGTTTAAATGAGTATGAAGATATTATATTTATCATTTTTAATTTGGTTGCTATTCTTTTTGATTCATCAAATCCCAATCCAACAGCTTCAGCTGCCCCATTAAATCAAAATGAATCTATTCAACCAAATCGTTCATCGGTTACACTCCATTCACCATCAAAAATCTCATCATCTCAAACAGATTCAGTAAACTCCGAAATATTATTGCAAATTTCCAACATGCAAAAACAAATTGAAAATTTGCAAAACTCATACACAAAACTTTCATCTAATAAAAGAAATTCAATTGATGATGCTGGTTCTTCAATTTATAATGCTCCAAGTTTCGATACCTTAAGTAGAACTTCATCTTCCAAAAAACAAAAAGTTCATAATGGAAATTCAACACCACATAATTCAATTAGTGTTTTTAATGATGGTATGTTTACTATGTTATTTATAATTCACTTGGACTTTATAATTTGATATTAATTATTTTTTAATTAACTAGAAAATATAATGAAAATTAATACCTTTTTTTTCACCGATTTAATTTCAATTGGTAAACCATTATACCTTTTAAAGGAGAATTATCTGGTATTGGTTTTTCCAGTTCCAGTTTTAAAAATTGTTATGGGTGGATTCAAGATTGTAAAAAAAAAAGAAGATAATCCACAACTTCTTAAAGAAGGATTTTATTTAATGGTATCATATCATTTCCAACTCCCAACTCTTCATGATATGAAAAGTGATATTCGATATTCTGATATTGACACCAACGAGATGGCACTCGATACTTGGATTTTCCCCAGCGAGAGAAATCTCAAAACAAAAAAAGATTATTTTTTTATTGATGGTCCATATGATGATATTGGTGATTAATTATTATTATTACTCTTCGTCATCAGAGTATGAGATTTTAGCTTTTCTTTTTAAAACAAATTTGATTATATTTTTTTCTAAGTATGAACAAAATTAATCGCCCATTATCCAACTCTCTATCAACTCTACATTCATTAAAAACACTCCATTTAGAAAGTTTTAGTCTACCACTATCTGGCGGTGTATTTCCAGAATCAATCTCTGCACTACGTATGAGAGACTTTGATAACCTTTTATCCAACTCTCTATCAACACTATATTTATTAAAAACACTCTATTTACCAAATTATAATCAAGAGATATCGATTGAAACATGCCCACCCTCAATAGAGACATTAGATTTGTTGAGCTTTAACCAAGTTATAAAACCAAATGTACTTCCACCATCAATAACTAATCTCACTTTAACTGAATATAACCATCCATTAGAACCACAAGTAATACCGCCAAATGTGAAAAAATTACAGCTAACATCATACAATTGTAATCTTGGTAAACATTTATTCCCAAATACTTTACAACATTTAGTTATATCAAACCATTCAAATGAATTGTTGGAAGATGATTTACCATCATCAATTACAGAACTTCATTTCAAATCTAATTTTAGTTATACTTCAAAACCAATTCGATTTCAAACTAATTCAATACCACCATCAGTAAAAAAATTAATACTCCCAAATAACTATTCCCAACCTCTTCAAGTCGGTACTATACCCAATTCAGTTACATATTTAACATTACCTAAATTATCTAGTCCTCTCCAAGTTGGTGTATTACCAGAATCTCTCACTAAATTAACCTTTATAAAAGGATTTGATCAACCTATAGACCCAGCTACCATTCCACAATCTGTTACTCAAATCTTATTACCTAATAATTATTATAAACACCCAATACCAAACTCTTTATTAAATATAATAAATAGCTACGAATAATTATAATTGAAAATAAAATAAAAATCAAATAATAAACCTTTCTTTTGCAACTCTAACTCTAACTCTTACAAATAATTAAATAATAAACGCTTATTTGACTTGTAAAATTTAAATTTTTTTTATTTTTTGTTTAAATCTTTTTTATAATAATTGAGATAGAGTCATTAGTTTTATGTTGTTTTAATCATGTTTTAAAACCCATTGTACTTCCACCATCAATAACTATTCTCATTTTAGAACCAAATGTTGAACTTATAGGGCTAAGATTAATACAACCAAAAACCTTAAAGCAGTCTCTTCAATTCGGTGTAATTTCCAATTCTGTTGTGAATTTATTATTACCTTGTTGTAAATAAAAAAAATTTTAATTTTTATAAATATTAGGAGATATTTTAATTTTTTTAATTTTTTAATTTTTTTCATAAAAATTAATATTTTTTTAAAAAAAAAAATTTAAAACAAAATATTCAATTTACCTATAAATATTTAAATGAATAATAATAATAATGACAGAATAGATAGTAATAATAATAATTATAATCACACACATAATTTAGAAACAATTACAATAACAGATATAGATAATAATAATAAAAATGAAATATTATTTTTTTCAGTTTGGAGAAACAAGGTTTTAATAAACGAAATACAAAGACATCAAAGGTTATATAATGAAAATAAAATTATACGTATTGACAAATCAATGGATCAACTTAGATACCATCCGCATAGAAGATATGCAACAGAAATTATAATTGATGTTAATGAACCATTAGAACCACATGGTCAATTAATACCCTATGGTACAACCAAATTAAAATTCTTATTAAAATTTTTTAATAATTTAAATAAACCAATTCAAGCAGGCGATATTCCAACAACTGTCACATCTTTACAATTTTTTGCAAGCAAATCAGGATTTAATAATGATTATTATTCTCATTGTTTCGATATTAAATCAGTTGTCCCCCCAAGTGTTACTGAATTGCATCTCGGTATAAATCAAGAAATTTCACCAAATACATTACCACCATCGCTTACAAGTTTAACAATGGAACTAGATCAAGATATACCTATTGGAACTTTCCCACAATCATTAACTAGATTAATACAAAATAAATTCAATAGAACAATTACACCTGGTTCATTTAGTTCAATTGTAGATTTATCCCTGCACTCCTTTAATCAAACTTTAAAAGCCGGTGACTTACCGATAACATGTAAATATCTATATATTGGCTCTTACAATCAACCACTCCAACCAAATATTCTTCCGCCTCAATTAGAAAAATTATTTTTATCATCCTTTAACCACCCACTATCATACGGTGTACTTCCAGAATCAATCGCTGATCTAAGCATGAGCGACTTTGATCACCCATTATCCAACTCTCTATCAACACTAAATTCATTAAAAGTACTCTATTTACCAAGGTTTAATCAAGAGATATCAATCCAAACATTTCCACACTCAATAGAAACATTATTTTTTAATAGTTTTAATCAAGTTATAAAACCAAATGTACTTCCATCATCAATAACTAGATTCAATTTAGATGCATATAATCACCCACCTTCAGATGGTGTATTTCCAGAATCAATCACTTTAATACGTATGAACTTTAATTACCCATTATCCAACTCTCTATCAAAACTACATTCATTAAAAACACTCCAATTAAAAAAATTTAATCAAGTTATAAAACCAAATGAACTTCCATCAATAAGTAATCTCACCTTAGATGAATATAACCACCCACTTTCAGACGGTGTACTTCCAGAATCAATCAATTTACTACGTATGAACGACTTTGATCACCCATTATCCAACTCTCTATCAACACTACATTCATTAAAAGTACTCGATTTACCATGGTTTAATCAATCTATAAAACCAAATGTACTTCCACCATCAATAACTAATCTCTATTTAAATGAATATAACCATCCATTAGAACCACAAGTAATACCGCCAAACGTGGAAAGGTTAAACTTAACATCATACAATTGTAATCTTGGTAAACATTTATTCCCAAATACTTTAAAATATTTAGTTATATCAAACCACTCAAATGAATTGTTGGAATATGATTTACCATCATCAATTACAGGACTGTATTTCGAATCTAATATTGGTTATACTTCAAATCCAATTCGATTTCAAACTAATTCAATACCACCATCAGTAAAAAAATTAATACTCCCAGATAACCATTCCCAACCTCTTCAAGTAGGTACTATACCCAATTCAGTAGTAGATTTAGAACTACCCAAATACTATTCCCACCCTCTTCAAGTAGGTACTATACCCAATTCAGTTACATATTTAACATTACCTAAATTATCTAGTCCTCTCCAAGTTGGTTTTTTACCAGAATCTCTCACTAAATTAATATTTAGAAAAGGATTTGATCAACCTATAGACCCAGCTACCATTCCACAATCTGTTACTCAAATCTTATTACCTAATAATTATTATAAACACCCAATACCAAACTCTTTATTAAATATAATAAATAGATACGAAAAGTTATAATTGAAAATAAAATAAAAATAAAAATAATAAACATTTCTTTTGCAACTCTTATAAAATTACTTTTAAAATTTAAATTTTTTGTTTTTTATTTTTTGTTTAAATCTTTTTATTATAATAGAGATAGAAGGTTTATATACTGAGAGCTCGATTTGGTTTAATGAATTCACTGCATATTTCCTGATGCAAGATGTTATTAAAGAATTTAGAGAATATATAAAAGTTTATTTAGACGATATTATTATTTGTTCAAAGACATTAGATGAAGATTACTAATAATAATTTTAAATAAAATAATTTTAATTTAATTTTATATATTTATGTATTTTTATAATTTTATTTTTATTTACAACACCCAATAAATACATGGGTAAATTTTGTTAAATGTTAATTATGGAAAAAAAATTTAATTAATCTTTATTATTTTTTTATGAATTTTTAATTTGAATCTATTATTTAGATGTTCATATACAGAACATATAGAAGATACTCTGTAGCATAGGTATTATCTATTTTAATAAGAATTTTTTATAATAAAGTATAAAAACTGTGTATGACTCTAAGTCTGATAATATATCTGTTCTTCCTGATTCACAGAGTTATATAATAAAGCTTTGAAACTTGAATGATTTGTTGTTGTTTATTAGATTGATATAAAAACAAACTGTTGGACTAGCCCCTACATGGTTTCAATAGTATACATTCAATGTCATTGATCCTTATTTGTCTAATTTTATTTGACTTTAAGTTAATTTTATTGCTATTTGTGATTGAATGTGTGAATAAATAGATTACACCTAAAATCTAAGTGCTGACAATTATCAAAACTGTATACCGAAAAAGTATATTTAAAGTTGATACCCAGTTTGATTTTGATTTTGATTGTAATTGAGGCCAAATTAAAATATCCAGGGAGTTTGGCCATCTACTTTTCTTAATGAAAAAGAATTAAAATACTTGATACCTGAAGCATTGGGAATTGTTTATTTGAAATAGTATATAACTTCAGTTGATGGAATGCCTTCAAATTTACCAAATGATATACTTATTGGTACTAACCTACTACATCTCTTGCAAACCCCTTTCTACTTGATTTTGATTCGATAATTAAATATGCCAAGTTATATTTTTGAATTGCAATAGATTTCTAAAATTCTTTTTTAATGATGATTGCATATTACTGAAAATATTTAGAGTTGTAAAAAAAAATATCGTATTTAGTTTTTAATGGAACCATACCAGAAAAAAAATGGTTTTAAGTGGTAAAATTTAAAGAACCCAATACTGATTCATCTATTATAATTAATGAAAGGTTGAAGTATATGTAAATGAGGTTTAGGGCGGAAATAAAAGTTTCTTGTTGACTAAGTGAATATTGGCAAACCCAAACAATGATGGACATCTACTTTTAGCATACTTTTGAGCTTCATTGGTTACTGATTACTTTTAGGTTTTTTATATATACTGATAATATATTATACTGAAAAATTAAAAATGTGGTAAAGTTTAGATTAAAATTGGGTTATACTATTATCAGAAAAAAATGATAATAAATGTGATTATTTATTAAATAAAAGTTAATATGATGATTTTTAATGGTTAATATAAATCATTATAAAAATAAAATAAAATAGTTATATTTACATAGAATAAACAGAACCCCAATGTTTGAAATGTGACTTTAAACTATGATCATACTGAAAAAGAACCCCAATGTTTCATGAATGATATGAAAAAAACAATTAAAAAGAATAAACCATACCCCCAATGTATGATTAATAATGTGAAATATATAAAATGTTGGAAATGTACAAGAAAGAACTAAAATTGAGCTAAATAAATATTAAAGCTAAATATTAGTTTAATATTCAAATTTAACAACAATTATGTAAATAATAACATTTTAGATACCTTAAAAATACCCCAATGTTGGCATTAAATAAAGAAAGTGATTATACTGAAAGAGAAAATATTATAATTGAACTATATACGAATCTGAAAGAGAGAATCTAAATATGAAATAAATATTAGTTTCTTTTATCTTTTAATAATTATTTCATTGATATTATCATTGTATTTACTTTGATAAAAAATACCATAACATGGCAACGTGTTGAAAGAGAAATATAATTATTGAGCTTTTTGATATGAAATAGAAAGATTTAAACATGGCAACGTGTTGAATGAGAAAGAATTAATTATTGAGCTTTTTGATGTAAGAGAAAGTTTTAAACTAAAAAATAATAAAATATCGGTTAATTTTATATTCAAATAGTTTAATATTAACATTATAGTTACCTTAGGGAATGAAAATGCAGGCATATTGAAATTAAGTATTGAACATGATTATAATGAAAGAGAAAGCATTATAAATAAACAATATAGGAATTAAAATTAAATATTAGTTTTTTTATATTCAAATTTAATATTGTTTATGTAAATATTAACTTAATAGTTACCAAAAGAGAACTAGTACATGGAAACCTTTGGAACTTATTTAACCTTTTTTTGAAGAGTTGAGGATAATGCAATGAATTTTATTGTTCGTCCAATGATGTTTTCTGATTTTATCTTGTTTGATTCCATAATTATTTCATATAGATAGAATATTATTGATTTAGGTAAAATCATCATCTAATTGGTGGCCAGCTAATTGATGACGATTAAACAAAGAATCTATATATTCCCTATGGATTGAAATATTGAATCGAAATGCTATTGGACATCTTTAATTCTATTTAAGTGTTATTTATATTAATCTATGTTCATTGCATCATTTGTTAAATCCTCATTTTGATCATCTCTCTACAATTAAATAATAAATTAAATTAATAAATATGTTTTATTAATAAATTTAAAATATGAATGTATGAATTACTTACTCTAATACTTGTAATTGGTTGTCTACAAGTTGGACAGGATCTATTACGAGAATTCCATCTAGTAATGCATTCAAAGCAAAATTTATGAACACAATCAATTGATGCACTATTAATGGCCTCTACCTGATTAAAGCAAATTGTGCAAAGGTTTTCGCTTTCATCTTGTTCCATTTGTTGTGGTTGGCTTTCTTGTTGCAATCTAATTTGTTGTAATCTTTCTTGTTGCAATCTTAAGGTTTCAAATTGTTCTCTACGTACCCTTTCATATTCTTCTTGTGTATATGGATCTTGGGCACGTTCTCTATTTCTTTGTTCTCTTTCTAGATTTCTTCTATTTTCCCTTTGTTGGAGTAATACATTTAATCGTTCTCTTAATGCATTTAGGTGACGTAAATACTCTCGGGCTTCTTCTACTTGTTGTTGCTCTCTTGCAACTCTTTGTAATCTTTCTCTTTCAAATTGTTCTGTACGTACCCTTTCTCTTAGTAAACTTTGAGCACGTTCCCTTTCTTGTTGCTCTCTTGCAACTCTTTCTCTTTCTATTCTTTCCCTTTCATTTCTTTCTCTCTCTATTGTTTCTTGACGTACCATTTCTTGATGTTCTCTTTCCAATCTTAATAAATATTGGGTACGTTCCCATTCCTGTTGCTCTCTTGCAACTCTTTCTCTTTCTATTCTCTCTCCCAATTCTTTCTCTCTCTATTGTTTCTTGACGTACCCTTTCTTGGTGTTCTCTTTCCAATCTTATTAAATATTGGGTACGTTCCCATTCTTGTTGCTCTCTTAATCTTCTTTCTTTTTCTAAAGTTTCTAAACGTTCTCTTTCTCTTATTAATCTTTCTGAACGTTCAGTTTCTCTGATTTCTCTTGCAAAATCTAACATTTCTTTTCTGAGAGCTCTGTTTGATCTTTCCCTTTCTGTTTGCTCTTTATCCCTTCTTAAAATCTCTAATACTAATAAATCTGATGATTGGCTACTATTGTTATTACTATTATTATTATCATTATTAGAGGCAAGATTGAAGGGATTAATGCTTGGGGTAGTTCTTTCTTGTGTTTCCGTTGGTGTATCTTTGAAAAAAAGAGATGGTAAATATTTTACACCATTTTTACATTTATTATTATTATTATTAATATAATTGTAATTAAAACTATTATTTTCTTTGTAATTATTATTTTCATTATTATAAATTATATTATTATCATAATTTCTATAATTATAATTATTTAATGTTATATTATTATTATTATTATGCATATAATCATTATTAAAATTATTATTATTATTATTATAAAAATTATCATTATTATTTTTATTATTAATATTGTTATAATTATTAATATTATTATTATTATAATAAAAATTATTATTATTATTATTATTAATATTGTTATAATTATTATTATTATTATTATTATTATTTTTATTATTATTAAAATTAATATTATCATTATTATTATTATTATTATTATTATTATTTTTATTAATTTTATTTTTATATATAATATAGAAACAAATAATGATAATTAAAAAGAAAAATAAGAAAATATATAAACTATCCATTTTTTTTAAAAGTTATTAAGACAAAATAATATATATGTATACAAATGTAAAGTTATTTATTTGTAAAGAAAAAAAAAAAAAAAGAAAAAAAAAAAAAAAGAAAAAAAAAAAAGTTTTTATTAAAAATTAATGAGGGTTTTTTAAAAAAAAAATTAATTTTTTTTTTTCAAATAAAAATTTAAACAATTCCTTTTTTATATATAATTTTAATGAGTATTATGTATATTCATATATTATAATAATATTATATTAAAAGTATGGGCCTCAACCTCATTATATGTATTTTTTTTTTTTTTTTTTTTTTTTTAATGACAATCATAAATATAATAAATTTTAATTCTAAAAAAACTTAAAGTTGTACATTTAGAAAAAAACATTTTAATTAATTATCAAATGTT